>NC_064614.1:695366961-695669991 GCF_023898315.1 Schistocerca nitens | reverse complement strand
CGGCTGGCATTGCCATTGTTCAGCGGGTGGCGAAAAGTCTGAAGGAGAGCGCGCACACGGCAGCGGGGGCGGAGGCCGTCCAACAAGTTGGTTGGCGGGCGCGATGCTCAGCTGTTGCGGGCGGACAGCCACTTTGCGGAATGTCGTGCATGATTCATGAGCTTCGCGCTGCCTCTGCCGACTCATCGAACGGCGGCGCGCGGGCGGAGAACGGCGCCCGCAAAGAAAGAAGCGCGCAACCCAGTCCGCGTCCGGAATAAACATGGCCCTTCTCAAAGTTTAAAGCACCTCCAGCACGCGTGCGGAGCCAATAAATAATGCACAAATTGCGCTCCGCCTGTGATATGGACACAAGTCAAAAAGCAATTTGCGGCTTGAGAGTGCCTGTTAGTGGTTCTTTTCGCCGGCGAAGTTGTTCCGGCTGTGTAATCAGCCCGATTTCATCACATACTTCGTTAGTTACTTTCCAATCTTTCTCAAAAAAAAAAAAACTCATCTACATCTACATTTATACTCTGCAAGCCACCCAACGGTGTGTGGCGGAGGGCACTTTACGTACCACTGTCATTACCTCCCTTTCCTGTTCCAGTCGCGTATGGTTCGCGGGAAGAACGACTGCCGGAAAGCCTCCGTGCGCGCTCGAATCTCTCTAATTTTACATTCGTGATCTCCTCGGGAGGTATAAGTAGGGGGAAGGAATATATTCGATACCTCATCCAGAAACGCACCCTCTCGAAACCTGGACAGCAAGCTACACCGCGATGCAGAGCGCCTCTCTTGCAGAGTCTGCCACTTGAGTTTGGTAAACATCTCCGTAACGCTATCATGCTTACCACATAACCCTGTGACGAAACGCGCCGTTCTTCTTTGGATCTTCTCTATCTCCTCTGTCAACCCGACCTGGTACGGATCCCACACTGATGAGCAATAATCAAGTATAGGACGAACGAGTGTTTTGTAAGCCACCTCCTTTGTTGATGGACTACAATATCTAAGGACTCTCAACCTGGCACCCGCCTTACCAACAATTAATTTTATATTTTACAGAAGTAACTGCTGCCAGTGTTTGTTCCACTATCATATAATCATACAATAAAGGATCCTTCTTTTTATGTATTCGCAATACATTACATTTGTCTATGTTAAGGGTCAGTTGCCACTCCCTGCACCAAGTGCCTATCCGCTGCAGATCTTACTGCATTTCGCTACAATTTTCTAATGCTGCAACTTCTCTGTATACTACAGCATCATCCGCAAAAAGCCGTATGGAACTTCCGTCACTATGTACTAGGTCATTTATATACATTGTGAAAAGCAATGATCTCACAACACTCCCCTGTGTCACGCCAGAGGTTAGTTTAACGTCTGTAGACGTCTCTCCATTGAGAACAGCATGCTGTGTTCTGTTTGCTAAAAACTCTTCAATCCAGCCACACAGCTGGTCTGATATTCCGTAGGCTCTTACTTTGTTTAATAGGCGACAGTGCGGAACTATATCGAACGCCTTCCGGAAGTTAAGGAAAATGGCATCTACCTGGCAGCCAGTATTTAATATTTTCTGGGTCTCATGAACAAATAAAGCGAGTTGGGTCTCACACGATCGCCGTTTCCGGAATCCATGTTGATTCCTACAGAGTAGATTCTATGTTTCCAGAAACGACATGACACGCGAGCAAAAAACATGTTCTAAAATTCTACAACAGATCGATGTCAGAGATATAGGCCTATAGTTTTGCGCATCTGCTCGACGGCCCTTCTTGAAAACTGGAACAACCTGTGCTCTTTTCTAATCACCTGGAACCTTCCGTTCCTCTAGAGACTTGCGGTACACGGCTGTTAGAAGGGGGGGACTAGTTCTTTCGCGTATGCCATACAGTTTGGTGAATACTTTCAGTGTGCTTTGCAATGAATTTCGTGGCAGTACGTCTTAATTCTACGTTGCACAAATTGTGAAGGAATGTAATGATAGTCCCAGGCGCGTGGTCGGCCGGCATTAAGAATACTGAACCCCAAAACTGGATCCAGGAGGAGCAGATTAGTATTTAACATCCCATCGACAACAGGGTCATTAGAGACGGAGAACAAGTTTGGATTAGGGAAGGATGGGAAAGGAAACTGGCTGTGCCCTTTCAAAGGAACCATAGGACATTTGCCGGAAGCGTTTTAGGGAAATCACTGAAAACTTAAAACTGGATGTCCAGGCGCAGATTTGAACCGTCGTCCTCCTGAATGCGAGTCCAGTGTGCTGGTGCGATACTCCAGCTGCAATACCACGAAGGTCAGATTATAGCCCACGAGTCATTAGCCCACGTTGCATGCTGCCACCCCTTCAAGTGAACATTCCGTACGCGTGGAAGAAGGAACGAAAATTAGTGTTTAACACATTCACGCCAGCGCTGAGAATTGTGTTTCTTGCCTTGGGGCGGCGGTCGTATTCAAACGTACTAGTCTACTATTTTAATACAGGACGTTTCGAAACTATTGGTTCCGATTAATGCTGGACTTAGAGAACATCAATATATATATATATATATATATATATATATATATATATATATATATATATATATATATATATAGTTATGGTATTTAAGAAGAAACTGCGAAAAGGTGGGAATTTAAGGAGATGGGACCTGGATAAACTGAAAGAACCAGAAGTTGTAGAGAGTTTCAGGGAGAGCATAAGGGAACAATTGACAGGAATGGGGGAAAGAAATACAGTAGAAGAGGAATGGGTAGCTTTGAGGGATGAAGTAGTGAAGGCAGCAGAGGATCAAGTAGGTAAAAAGGCGAGGGCTAGTAGAAACCCTTGGGTAACAGAAGAAATATTGAATTTAATTGATGAAAGGAGAAAATATAAAAATGCAGTAAATGAAGCAGGCAAAAAGGAATACAAACGTCTCAAAAATGAGATCGACAGGAAGTGCAAAATGGCTAAGCAGGGATGGCTAGAGGACAAATGTAAGGATGTAGAGGCTTATCTCACTAGGGGTAAGATAGATACTGCCTACAGGAAAATTAAAGAGACCTTTGGAGATACGAGAACCACTTGTATGAACATCAAGAGCTCAGATGGTAACCCAGTTCTAAGCAAAGAAGGGAAAGCAGAAAGGTGGAAGGAGTATATAGAGGGTCTATACATGCGCGATGTACTTGAGGACAATATTATGGAAAGGGAAGAGGATGTAGATGAAGATGAAATGGGAGATACGATACTGCGTGAAGAGTTTGACAGAGCACTAAAAGACCTGAGTCGAAACAAGGCCCCCCCGAGTAGACAACATTCCACTGGAACTACTGACGGCCTTGGGAGAGCCAGTCCTGACAAAACTCTACCATCTGGTGAGCAAGATGTATGAAACAGGCGAAATACCCTCAGACTTCAAGAAGAATATAATAATTCCAATCCCAAAGAAAGCAGATGTTGACAGATGTGAAAATTACCGAACAATCAGTTTAATAAGCCACAGCTGCAAAATACTAACACGAATTCTTTACAGACGAATGGAAAAACTAGTAAAAGCCGACGTCGGGGAAGATCAGTTTGGATTCCGTAGAAATACTGGAACAAGTGAGGCAATACTGACCTTACGACTTATCTTAGAAGAAAGATTAAGGAAAGGCAAACCTACGTTTCTAGCATTTGTAGACTTAGAGAAAGCTTTTGACAATGTTGACTGGAATACTCTCTTTCAAATTCTAAAGGTGGCAGTGGTAAAATACAGAGAGCGAAAGGCTATTTACAATGTGTACAGAAACCAGATGGCAGTTATAAGAGTCGAGGGACATGAAAGGGAAGCAGTTGTTGGGAAGGGAGTAAGACAGGGTTGTAGCCTCTCCCCGATGTTATTCAATCTGTATATTGTTCAAGCAGTAAAGGAAACAAAAATAAATTCTGAGTAGGTATTAAAATCCATGGAGAAGAAGTAAAAGCTTTGAGGTTCGCCGATGACATTGTAATTCTGTCAGAGACAGCAAAGGACTTGGAAGAGCAGTTGAATGGAATGGATAGCGTCTTGAAAGGAGGATATAAGATGAACATCAACAAAAGCAAAACGAGGATAATGGAATGTAGTCGAATGAAGTCGGGTGATGCTGAGGGAATTAGATTAGGAAATGAGACACTTAAAGTAGTAAAGGAGTTTTGCTATTTGGGGAGAAAAATAACTGATGATGGTCCAAGTAGAGAGGATACAAAATGTAGACTGGCAATGGCAAGGAAAGCGTTTCTGAAGAAGAGAAATTCGTTAACATCTAATATAGATTTAAGTGTCAAGAAGTCATTTCTGAAAGTATTCGTATGGAGTGTAGCCATGTATGGAAGTGAAACATAGACGATAAATAGTTTGGACAAGAAGAGAATAGAAGCTTTCGAAATGTGGTGCTACAGAAGAATGCTGAAGATTAGGTGGGTAGATCACATAACTAATGAGGAAGTATTGAATAGGATTGGGGAGAAGAGAAGTTTGTGGCACAACTTGACCAGAAGAAGGGATCGGTTGGTAGGACATGTTCTGAGGCATCAAGGGATCACCAATTTAGTATTGGAGGGCAGCGTGGAGGGTAAAAATCGTAGAGGGAGACCAAGAGATGAATACACTAAGCAGATTCAGAACGATGTAGGTTGCAGTAGGTACTGGGAGATGAAGAAGCTTGCACAGGATAGAGTAGCATGGATAGCTGCATCAAACCAGTCTCAGTTCTGAAGACCACAACAACAACCACATGGTATTTACGATTCCTGATGGCAGTTTCAGATGCTAGGGACAATTTACGTAGAAGTTAGTTTAGCATGCTAGTTACAGCAGTGGCATTCATAGAAAATGCTCGAATACGCGAGCATTAGCCTGTATGCACCGTCCAACAATTGACATGTCCGTCCGAAGATTCCCTGCACGTCCACAATGGAATCAGCAGCGACGGCAAGTCTAGCATGGAAGTCTTCTTCTGATTCCACGACGGTATCACACACCAGCTGCTCCATAGGCCTCCAGAGGAAGAAATCCAGACAGGTGAGGTCAAATGACCAGGCCACAGAATCACTTCAGCCGATCCATCGATCCCCGAAGGTGGCTCTCACGGCAAAGCTGAAAAGTGTTGGCGCCCCATCGAGCTGGAAGTATACCCTTGCGAATGAATCACTGTGTTTCAAAGCTGACCTCAGAGCCAACCATCCGTACGCTGAGCAGTTTTGAGTGTCGGTACACACAGCCATTCAGCGACACCGACACAACAGTTTATGTCAGCAACACTAGCAAAATGTTCCCCAACATTACAAGCCGACTTCAGAGACCATATGTTCCACATCGAAATATATATTTTTTCATGTTCTCTACCTCCTGTGTAAATATGAATGAACTGTATCGGAACGCCCTGTATATTAACCTTTGTAATGGAAGTGACATAACATCATTCTTTTAAGACAGCTTCAGATCACCAAAATAATTCCGCACTAGCTTTTAACACTTCACAAATTATGTGATACCTCACTCGTTCAGGGGGAAAAAAATTAAAAGAAAAAAAATCCCATCGTTGAAGGTTTCGACAAAATTGTATTCACAGCTGTTCGTTGCACCTGGCTGATAGGTAATATATCATACGGTAATGTACTGCTGGTAGCATAATTGGGAGAGTCGAACTTGAGCCACCGGTGATACGCGTCGCCCGGTGGGAGGGTCTAGCGGGAGCCTCCGTTTGTATATGTTGGCGTGAATATGAAAATACTCCGTAGACAACGAGGTAATTAGAAAGAGCAAAAACTCAGATTCGGGTAGAATGAGGAAGGAAATAGGCCGTGATGTTTCAAAGGAAACATCCCGGTATTTGCCTTTAACGATTTTGGGAAATTAGGATATGGAGGACATTAGTGTTTAACATCCTGTTGACGACGAGATCGTTATAGACGGAGCAGATGCTCGGGTTAGGGAAGGATAGAGAAGGAAACCGGCCGTATCCTTTCAAAGGAGCCATCCCAGCATTTACCCGAAGCGATTTAGGGAAATAACGGAAAACCTAAGTTGTAAGTAGGCTGTTTATTTGTTTGTATGTTGGCAGCTCTATGTAGCGCTCTGCATTAAAACTCTGACAGCGCTGTGCGCTCTCTGTAAGAGACTCTGTGGCTGGTCGCACTAGCAGTAAGAAGTCAACAGGCAGCGGTGATAGAAGTTGGAGGTGAACAGACAGCAGTGATGGAAGTTGGGAGTGAGTAGTCAGCAGTGATGAAGGTTTGAGGTTAATAATTAGCAGTTTTGGAGGTTTAGCAGTATTAGCGCGAGCGGACGGTCTGAACGTACATCCGTCATTGAGATTTATTACTGATGATTATGTAATTTTTGAACTGGTTGTCACATTCTTAAGGTAAATACATTGTTTGCTCTGCAACAAAATCTTTCCTTTGCTAACCACATGCCTATTAGTAGAGACCTCAGTAGTTAGTATCTTTTATTTAGCTGGCTGTATTGGCGCTTGCTGTATGGCAGTAGTTCGTGTAATGAAGATTTTTATTAGGTAAGTGACTTATGAAATGTATAGGTTATTGATGATTTCTATTAATTCAGGGCCGCCGGCCGGGGTGGCCGAGTGGTTCTAGGCGCTACAGTCTGGAACCGCAGGACAGCTACGGTCGCAGGTTCGAATCCTGCCTCGGGCATGGATGTGTGTGGTGTCCTTAGGTTAGTTAGGTTTAAGTAGTTCTCAGTTCTAGGGGACTGATGACCTCCGAAGTTAAGTCCCATAGTGCTCAGAACCATTTGAACCAATTCAGGGCCATTCTTTTGTATTAATTATTTGAAGTCAGGTTATCAATTTTAAAGCAGTCAGATCGTGTTATCCTTGAACATTGTGAGTAATTAATGAATAGGAAAAGTTTGAGTTCTGTTTGTCAGGGCAAATTCTGTTGGTCAGTGTTGAAATGATAAGAATAAGAAAAGAGAAAGTAAACTGAGTGCATTCAATTTCACTCAGCAGTTTCAGAATTAAATTTAGAAGTTTCACCTCCTAGTTATTTCAGCTTAAGTAAGTAAAATCGTATTAAGAAATTTCAAATTCAGGATGGCCGGACGCAGGTTTGAACTCGAATGCGAGTCGAGTGTGCTAACCACTGCGCCATCTCGTTTGGTCCGTACCGATGAAGACAAGGCAATTGCGGTCAGCGACCACTGAAGCAGATTCCTCACCGCGTAAGGTTGAGCGATTAGTGAAATGTGTGTGAAATATTATGGGACTTACCTGCTAAAGTCATCAGTCCCTAAGCTTAGACACTACTTAATCTAAATTATCCTAAGGACAAACACATACATCCATGCCCGAGGGAGGAGTCGAACCTCCGCCGGGACGAGCCGCACAGTCCATGACTGTAGCGCCCTAGACCGCTCGGCTAATCCCGCGCGGCGTGAGCGATTAGAGGAATGTGGATTCAGAGATGGCTCAGTGAAGCTTAGAACCTGTTAGCACAGTGGAGACGCTGCTGATGTGCTATCCTATGCCCAAGAAATCGAGAAGACAGTGAATGTTGATTGGGAAGTTTCACGACTGATCCAACTGCAGAAAACAATCTCCTAATAGGTTAGACGCAATTGAAAAGAATCAGCCAATGCTAGCGGAAGAGCAAATAAGGAAAATGGAGCGAAAGTAGGCATCAATATTACAAACAGTGTTATTAATTGTAGGGTAACTAGTTAAGAGGTTAATACTAGTTTTTTAGGGGTTACAAGTCATTTTCTTTCTTTTAATCTTTATCTGTAGTATTGTGTTTATTTATAGTATTAGTATGTAGTAAGCAGTAATAGCTGTTACACACATTTCTGTTCTCTTTCTTCTCTGCAGTAAAGTTAGTACTTTCCATGTCCCAATTCTGATCTTTACTCGGTTTTGCTTTCTTATTTTGTCTTTATTCTCTCTTAGTGTATTCCTATCCCGGGGATATGAGCAATGGGCAACTTTACTTCCGTAACCTTTCACGTAGAAAGTCACACCATTAGTTCATGGCAGAAGATTGCCTTGTATAAATCACCCGTTTAAATTAGATGCTGTTTTTAACTACCCTTTTGGGGTTCCGACTCTACTTGTTCCCTCTGCGTTTGCCCCCGAAAGGAAGGGGCTTCGCCAACATGAAAGCGGAGGCTGCCTTTCACGTCTTCACTGTTCTCCGATCAAGAGGCCCTTACATGGTGCCAGAAACCGGAACCAGTTGAACTTTTTTAAGGGCATTTTTGGATGGCTTTAGTCTGTAACTGGGATGAATAGTTAAATAAAGGCTATAACTCTTCGGACTGGAGGGGCGGGGAAACTGGGGCGGAAGCCGTATAAGGAACCATCTCTGGTTGCTCTAAGCGAATCACTTGAGGTGGGTATGTGGTGCGTGCTGGCTTAACGCCTAGGAGGAAATTTGGAGTACGTAATGCGATAGAACTCCACAGGCGCTCAAGAACGGGGGGGGGGGGGGGGGGGGGAACGGAGAAAAGGTAAATGAGGTCGCTAACAAATGATACTGAAGCGACGATTCACACGAAGGAATTCGGTCGGAATCCTTGTAGCGGAAGGAATTTCATCACTGGTGATGAGTTTAGCTTTATGAAAAGTAAAAGCAACAGAGAGGCAGTAATGAAGTTACGCTCGACAGATGAAGTTATATTTAAATATTTTAATAGGATTTGTTGACTCAGAAAAAGCGTTCGCTAGTATATATTCAAGCAAGATGTTTCAAAACCTTAGATAAATAGGTATACGTTACAGGGAACGATGACTGGTGTGTAATATTCACAAGAATCAAGAGGGAACAGTAAGAATAGAAGACCGAGGAAGAGCTATTCGGAATAGATAGGGCATAAGTCAGGGTGCAGTCTTTCCCCTCTACCGTTCCAATTGTATGCCAAAGAAAGAATAAAGTAAATAAACAAGAAAGCAGGACAATACAGAGGCAAGAGAAGAAGAAAGATAAGAAGAAAAAATAGAGTAACAATGGAAAACGTGGAGTCGGATTATATAAACTGGCAAATAACCGTGTATCTCGTGACCATGGGGTAGTGTAAGAACCTACAAAATTTGGCGATCAACCCGTAAAACAAGTAACACCTGCACTAATAAATAACGTACGGAAAAATTAAAGCATGCCAAAGGGTTGGAAAAATGGAGTAAAGGCCCTATGTATAAGAAAGGAGAAAATATGGATTGTGAAAACTATGGAGGCATAAGATAGTTGTATAGTTTCTGAAAAAAAGGATAGAAAAGTGCACTGAAAATATCTTCGGTTAACACCGACGCAGTTTCCAGCCAACTGGGGATTCTCCCAGCCGGTATTTTTTTTTTTTTTTTTTGTTAGACAAATAATTGAAATATTTTATGGCAATGGTAAACGTACAGGACAGAAAGGCGAAAGTAAGGGCAAACGACAGGGTGATGATTTCTCTGCTGTCTTGTTCAATTTGACATTAGACAGGACGGCCTAGGTGGCCGAGCGGTTCTAGGCGCTTCAGTACGGAACCGCGCGACTGCTACGGTCGCAGGTTCGAATCCTGCCTCCGGCATGGATCTGTGTGATGTCCTTATGTTAGTTAGGTTTAAGTAGTTCTAAGTTCTAGGGGACTGATGACCTCAGATGTTACGTCCCATAGCGCTCAGAGCCATTTGAACCATTTTGAACATTAGACAGACTGACAAAATAAACCACGCAAGTGTGTTACAGTAACGATCAAACCCATTCAGATAAGTGCGTATGCAGATATTGTAATTGTGGCAAGAGATGTAAACACTCCTCAAGAAATGTACGAAGTAACTAAAGCAGAAGAAACAAAAATTGGACTTACCGTAAACTAAAACAAGGCAAAATACGTGTTAAAATCTAATTCTAAGCTTAGAAGAACACCGAATGACCTGAAGGCCTCCGATAAATGTTTTAAACCTGTCCGCTGCTATAATACTGAGGCCTCGAAGAGAAACAGGAGAAAGCCAACAGGAAAACCAAATCTCACCTTAAGTAATCCAAATCTTCATTGAATTGTGTACCTTTCCTCTACACCATGCGAAATGCAACCAACAACGTAACGAGATAAAGATTCACATTTAACGAGTGCTCAAACATAGTGTATCACAACAGACACTGGGGACTTGTACTACTTTTTAATGTTCCGAAAAAAAGAGTCGCAGAATGCTCACTAATGAAATTGTTATTAGCCTACTTCATCTCCTAATCTCCTATAGTCCCTTATCTTCGATCAAACAGAATTAATTTGTTTATAATCCTTCACACTTATTCAACATTTTTCTGTGTTCTCTTCTTTCATCTAGAAGCAGCATTTCAACCGGAAACTTAAACACTGGTTTATGTTTCTTTTGTATATTCCTCTTGTTAAATTCTGTCATTTTTTGTATTTTCCAATACTTGTACTAAACGGATGTGCAAATAAATTGTACCATTAATTTATGCCGTTTATAAGAAAATTTTCTCATAATTGTGCCAAATTTCTACATCAGTGACACTTTATTTTGCGGAATAGGAAAGGATGTGGATATTTAACGTGAACTAACCTACTCCTAATGTGTCCCTAGCCGTGTGGTGCAGTGTGTTTTCCGGATATATTTCCAGTTCTTCCATACAACGATTATATCTGTACCGTAATAACGTCTTAAAATACACATTTCGTGTTCTTGTTTTTTACCACATGTTATCATACTACTGCATACCAGTTATAAAAGTGCGAACTATAGACACAATACCTCGACTAACTGTGGATTCCGTATGTAGAATTGCAAATACTGGCCGGCCGCGGTGGTCTAGCGGTTCTAGGCGCTCAGTCCGGAGCCGCGCGACTGCTACGGTCGCAGGTTCGAATCCTGCCTCGGGCATGGATGTGTGTGATGTCCTTAGGTTAGTTAGGTTTAATAGTTCTAAGTTCTAGGGGACTGATGACCATAGATGTTAAGTCCCATAGTGCTCAGAGCCATTTGAACCATTTTTGCAAACACTGGCTCGGTGTCCATCACGCCGAATAGTATCATACAACAACACTTTCATAAAGATGGAACCCTCTTTGAAAACTGATAATTAGAAGCCTTAGTTACAAAATAAAATGTTCTGTGATTTACACAATTGGCGCACATAAAAACTATAAATAAAAATTATGCAGAAGTCAGCTACTAACATTTTCATTACGGAAATAAATACTATCTATTCCTCTTTTCCTTATTTTTTGTGTCCAAACAGCTGTATTTGTTGTTTTTCTCTAATTTCAATCGTTTTCAAAGGTACACGGCTTTGTCCATAGGCAAATAATGAGGGAATATGGTATTCTAAGCGGTAATTGATATTTCACATGTGTGCATGTATATCATGTGACCGAAAGTTTAAGTTTGAGCTGTAACTCTCATTTGACGTATTCTCTCACCCGTTGACGGATAGACGCTGGCTCTTGCTCGCATGGTATACTTGCAGATGTTTAATATGTCGGTTCCTGTATTATGTGTCTGAGCGTGAAGCCTTGTGGCTTTGAGATAGATTCAACTGGCGGAAAGCGATAAACACAATTTTCTGAATATAAGCAATAACAAAAAGAGAAAAGATTATATTTATTTCCGTGATGAACGAGGAAGTCAGTTTTAATAGGTGGTATCTTTCGCCGTAGCATACTAGTCTTCATGTGAAAACAATCCATTTCTATGCGATTTATTGACGCGAAGCGTTTGCTCCGCCATGTGAGCAGCTTGTATGAAATGGGAGGAAAATAAAATTCAGTAAAACGAAAACAATAATAAATAGTTACCAACAAACAATGTTCACAGATAAGATTTCCATTGTAGCAGGCAGTAAGGCAAGCTTAGATAACAAACGGAAGAGATAAGTACATTGCTTAGTGAAGAGGTGAGAAAACAAGAAAAACGTCCTATTAGATGTCAGTAATGCCAGACGCTAATGTCGAGGGGAGCCAAGTTTATCCTTTTAAAATCATAAAAATTGCAATAGGAACAAGAACCAAAGAAGCCATATAAATGACACCAACGCAAGTGGAAATGGACTTTAAGTCTAAGCTTTATATCAAACGTGCCTCGATGTCTCATATGGAACAGCATTACATGCGAAATGTAAGGGACGAACTACAAAAACATCGTTTAAATCATCCAGAAAGAAGTATTGCAACGTTCACATTTCCGCACGTTAAGTGAACATGCTTAGTTCGATTAGTCATATGAAAACAGCAAGCAACGTAAGTAACTTGTGGAATATCGCGGTTATTCACTTCTACTTACAGCGAATATTTTCTTAACGTACGAAAATGTTTTATTTTTATTTTTTTAAGTCTGCAGACATTTACGGTTTGGAAAGCGAAAGAAACTGCTTCGTAGAGTTCTGCGTCCTTCCACTTTTCACCCCACCAGTGCTCCGCGCGAACTGCAAACCGCGCAAACGGAGGCCAACGTGGACCTGTGCATGTAAATCAAAGATATTACGCGATTACGAGTAATGGCCATGCGCAGACCACGGCGCGTCATTCGTCACAAAAGCACGACACGGCTTTTCCAGTCCAGCTGCTCGGTTGGCTGACAGTTTCCTTGATTAAAGGCCACTAAATTGCTGATACCTTATCTCGTAATTGAATTTCAATTAAACGTGGACGCGGATGGCGCGCCACAAATCTTGCCGAGATCGATCCTTTGGAAACCGACGCCACCGCAGCAAGAAATTGCCCCGGCCTGGAACAGCGAGCTTTGCGGCGGCGGATTTTAATCATAGAAGTCCGTAGTCTGCGGTATTTATGCGGTTACCTTTGAGCCGCGGAATTCCGCGTATGCGAGCCAAAATCGTTCTCCGCGAGTGTGAGAGGAGTTCTCTGCACGGCTGAGTTACGTTTGATTCAAACTCCAGCTCCCGAACGGCTCTACTTGCTTCTCCTTTCGTACTTTCCACGCAACTGAGATATCGCAGCGCACTGCTAACTTACTAGAAAGACTGTTGTTTTGTGACGTCAATTAACAATATAGTCTTCCTGTATCTATTTAAGTGATTATAACTTTTTCTAGTCGTTAGTAACTGATAAGTCGTAAAATCCGTAAAATATTCTTGTTAAATCACCATGTGATCCGAATGTAACTGAAAATTTTAAATAAATATTTCAAAATAATATTGCTATTAGAGTGATTTGGTTTACATGAAAAGTTGCGATACTTTCTGTCGTTCCAGCTGAGTCCAATTTATACGATTACAAAGCCACTGACTGAATACGTTTCATCGTCAAATGTTGTTAGATAGATCCCGAAGCTACTAGCCGTCGCTATTCAGATTTACTTGCTGTTCATCTACATCTATACTCTGCAAACCAGTGTGAAGTACAACTATACAACTAGTTAGAACTATTTCTCGTTCCATTCCTGTGAGGAGCGCCGTTAGAATAACTGCTTAGAATGCCTCTCTGGGCCCTGTAGTTGGTCTGGCGTTATCTATAAGGAAGGACGGGAGGATGTTCCTGGATTCCTACTTAATGCTCAATCTTGATAGTTTGTAGGTAGATTTTCGCTGGATGTTTGGTACGTGTCTTTAAGCACCTATTTGTTCAGGTTTTTCAGTATCTCCGGGATGCTCTCCCATTTGTCAAAGGAAACTGATTATTTGTTCTGCTCTTCTCCGTATACGGTCAATATCCCTTTTAGTCCTGTTTGATATAGGTCCCACATACTTAGCAATATTTTAGCATGGGTTGCACGAGTATTTTGTGAGCAATCTTCTTTGTAGACTGATTGTATTTTCCCAGTATCCAACTAACGAACTGTTGTCCGCCACTTGACTTTATCTACGACTGAGCCTGTGTTATCCTTCCATTTCATATCCGTACAAATTGCTATGCATAACTATTTGTATGATTTAACTGACTCCAATTGTACTTCATTGATATTGTAGTCATAGAATACTAAGCTTTTCGTGTTGTGAAGTGCACAGTTTAAAATTTCTGAACACTGAAAGCAAGTTATCAATCATTGCGCCACTTTGATATCTTATCAAGATTTGACTGAATTTTGTCATTTAATTGAAGAGTTAGGTCTTTCGATCTGTTGTGGACTTCATATATCCTTTGTTGGTATTTCCGCCTACTCTTTGCCCTACGCTTTCTGCAACGAAATGTTTATGCTAAACTTGACAAAGGTGTGCCATTCACTCACATTATTCGAGATCTGCAATTGGGTGAAATTTCGCGATTTTTATCATTTGTCAAGTTAATATTAAATAACTGCTGTGTATCTACTACATATAAACCGATAAGGGACAGTCAAATGGAAACGAGACAGATGAAAAGAAGTAAGTAAACTGTTTATTATTTCAATAGTAACCGAAATAACTGTAAAGTCATTTACCCGCTCTGAGACAAGACGATCAATGTCTTCATGAAAAAATGTTTGCGGTTGCCTAGGGAACCATGATCGGACCCAGGCGTGCCCCTCTTCGTCCGAAGCGAATCGATGACCATGAATGTCTTCCTTCAGGTCTCCAAAAACATGGAAATCGCAAGGGGAGAGATCGGGACTCTATAGAGGATACGTAATGGCTTCCCAATAAACTTCTGCAGCGTAGTCGAAACAACCTTGTCGACATGTGGACGGGTCCAGAATACCCTTAGACTTTCTCCATACTGTCCCGATCACAGACCATGCGATTTCCATATTTTTGAATCCGTGAAGAAAGACATTAGTGGCGGTTGATTTGCTTCGGATGCAAGAGCAGCACGCCAGGGTAAATAGCATTGCAGGCATCTGTGACTGGCTGGTCGCTGGAACTAAAAATATGAGCTAATCACTCTGCTATGCACTAAAAAGGCCATTCAAAAAACGTAGGCCAGAGTCCAGACACTTCAAAACATTTTAAAAACTTAAGATATTCGCCTCGCCGTCAGCTACAATAGAGTCAAGATCCTCACCTATATTTCCTTCTGCCCGGTTTCACGATATAATATGCACTCAATTAAAATGTGGTGTACAGTGATGTGCACGCTACAGGCATCATGGAGCAAAATCAATGTGCTCAATTCCTAGAAGGGTCGTGGCCACTTCATCCCCCGAAGTGAGCGGCAGGAGGAATGCCACGGCCACACAGGTGGTTTCACAAACTGCAGCTTATTGACCGCCACTACCAGCCACTCGTATCACCCACTGTTTCATGGATTTTCGCCTCATCAGCGAAATGACAGCCCATACGGCAATAGCACTCTGTGTAACATGGTGTTCCCTGCAAGCCACCCTGCCGGCTCTGGCTGCTTGTTCATTTCCCCAAATTCCCACGTGCCCCGGTACTCAGCAGCTTCCTCCGCTGCTGTAGGACGTACAGGTCATGCTGTAGGACGTACAGGTCATGCTGTATTAGCTGGACCATTTTCTCTGTCAGGTAAATGTCCTGCAATGACCGAAGGGCACTGAAGGAATTGGAACAGATTATAGACTGCCAGAAGACGCCTCAGTGTCTTCAGGACAGCATGGAGCTCTGCTATAAATACAGTTAATTCACATAAAAAGCGAATTCTGAAGACACGATTGGGGAACAGTATTGAAAATTCAATGGAATCTCCTTGTTTGGATCCATCAGTGCATATTACTGTAAAACTGTAATGTCTGTCAAAATGTTTAGAAACAGAGACTCATATGTAAAATCCGGAGTGCTATGCCTCTTATAATCACTCAGTCTAAAATAATTCTGGATCTCTGAAAGAGCCAAGGTGGAGATCTGCTCCGACCTTGGTGCAACACTTTAAAATCAGCCATACCTGTCTCTAAAAGGCAATCCTTCGCACCAATCCCATAGAGTCTCGACGCTCGATAATGAAAAAGCCTTTCCATTGGTGGCCGAGCAACGGATCGTATGCAGGTGTGTACGGCGTGGTTAGTGTTTTATAAATCTGTTGCACCGTTAGGAGGTGTCACCTTATGTGGAGAGGCCGCTTGTTAGCCCCAGTACAAAGACTCTGTTTGGGGTTGGTACTGAAGGCCCTGATGGCCAGACGAATTTCCTCACTGCGCACCACATCCAATACCTTTAAACAAGAGAATCTTGCACACTCGCACACCGTGCTCTTATAATCAAGTCCAGATTGCACGAAGGCCCTGTAAAATTGGAGAACAGAAGTTCGGTCTGCTCCTCATGAATTGCGGCAAAGACACTTTACAATACTAATGCTTTCGGGACAGTTGTCTCAGTTACCTAAGCTGTGGTAACCAAGTAAGCTGAGAGTCAAACATGAGGTCCAGAAACCTTACTGTGTCTCTAAAACTAAAACAGTGTCCTCTAACCTCAACTCAGGAAAATTTAAAACAGAAAGAAAGAATTCTCCGTTGAGGAGTTAAAATTTCACTTCTCCGTCCATTTCTCCACCTGTCGACTAGTCAATTGCTACTGATGAATTGTTGCAAGGCTTGAGGGAACAAAAGGCAGAGAAGTTGTCAACATACAAAGAGCATTCGACAGGACATTTAACTACCAAAGTGATACTGTTAATGGCTATGCCAAAGACAGGCACACTTAGAACACTACCTAGAGGGCGACCGTTCTTCTGCTCAAAGCTATCAGAGAGAACGTCATCGACTCGATATCTAAAATAGCGTGATGAGAGCAAGGACCGTACAAGGATTGGAATGCGTCCTCGAAACCCCATTCGTGGAGCTTCCCGAGGATAATATGGCTCCAAGTAGAATCGTAGGCCTTGTCAGTGTCCAGAAATGTATCCCGGAAGTGACACCGGCGCAAGGAAGCGTCTAGTGTAGCCGCTTCCAGGAGCGTCAGGTTATCAAAGATGGAGCGATACCTCCTGAATCCATACTGAAACCGATTAAGGAACTGCCTCCATTCTAAGATCTATACAAGACGGCGGTTGTCAATTCACTTCAAGGTTTGTACCACACAACTACTGAGAGCAATAATACAATAACTACTCGATTATGTGCGATCATTCACGGGCTTTAAAATTGAATTAAAATGGCCTCCCTCCACGGGTCGGTAAGTGACCTGAGCCCCAAATGAGGTTAAAAAGGTTGAGGAGGATTTCTTGGCTCCATCGTGTGAGGTGTCGTAACATACTACAACGGACTGTATTGTGACTGGGTGGCGTATCACGAACTGCCGCTAATGCAGAATCCAGCTTCCATAGGGGGAAAGGGCAGCTGTATTCTCCACCTATAATGAAACTGTAGACCCAGATGCCTCTCTCAGCAGCCACTATGTAACGTTGTAAAGCAGAATTCTGCCTTGCAGTGACACCTGTCCAAAATAAGCCGCCATAGTGCGAGCTGTGTTTCGTGGGTAGATCTGGAGACTTCCATTCGCCATTACAACAGCCACTGGACACCTCCCTCCTCTCTCAGAAATCCTTCTGACGGTTTCCCATAAGACGGTGCATTCAGTGGAAAGATTTATGGTAGTCAGGAACTGCTGCCACGATCTCTTGTTGTTTTCTCTAATAATTCGGCAACATTTCGCCCTCACTACCCGAAAGGCTGCGATGTTCTCTGCTGTTGGCCAGCACTTGCACTTGAACTCAGAGTCGCTGACCTGGTCCTGATTACAGAGCGGCTTTCGTCGTTTCAGCAATGGATAGGTTGCTTGTCCAGCTACGAGCACTCGTTCACCTTTGATGCTGTGAAAATCATCTCTTCTACTGAACAAGTGTTCATAGCTCTTGAAGTACGCAAGTATGTATTTTACAGCCCATGTTTATTTGACAATTTTTTTCTTGTGTTGGTCCATACTACCTCATAGCAAAATATGGAAAGCAAAGAGCTTGCAGTAGAGGAAGTCCACTGTGAGAGGTGCTTTTGCTTACAGCTTTCGACTCGCTCGTTTCCGGACCAGAGTCGTTCACCTCAGATTGATGTATTTAGTGTTCTCCATCATCCCTGAAGTTTTGTAACATCATCCGGTAGGCACCCCGCATATTTTAAATTTACGCTCTATACCATACGTTTGCCATCACAGAGAGAAAACAATGCCAAATGTTTAACTACGTACTGTGATTTTTTTTTTTATCATAGAGGATGGTCTAAGGATGGCACCTTGTACTGAAGCTGAAAGCCAATTGGCAAAGTAAAAAGTTGCAACAAATACTATTTTCTGATTGTGTTGGCCGCTGTTCCAAGAGGCAGTATGTCGGGGATATGTAGTATGGTTATCCATCAGACAGCATCAAGGTCGCATGATCTGATGATTTCGGACCTGATCGTTTTGGCCAGTTGCCTTTCGTTGCCTGCTTGAATTTTGGGCACAAAAGTAACGTGGATTAAACAGAAACATGTTTTTGGTTCTCTCCTTCAGTCTGCTGTGAGGGTTTGCTATTCTTTCCGACAGCCACCAATATTTCAATAGTAGGAAAGCTTGGTTGTGGGTCTAACTGTTCAGGTTTGCTGCTACCTTTAAAGGTGCAGGTTGATGTGCTCTGCTCATCTGTCGAAGCCTGCGTGTGAACAGTGGTTATTGTACAGGCTGGTTCAACATATATTTACCACAGGATGTAGTCCATTGCTATTGCTACATTCGCAAAATTTTCTGGTGGCCTAGCCAAACTGCTAGAAGTATAAAAAGGGGTTTAACCTTCAAGGAAGTCCCACGAGCGGCTAGGGAGGTAAGCGTCCGCCCAAACTGAGCCCCGCTTGCCTGGGTTAGCCTTATGCTAAAGCGGCACGTTCCTCAGAGGTTCCACTTCAGCAGCCAGGCGCCTCATCAGCACACAAATCACTTGAGAGTGACCGATTCTTTACAGCAGTTTTTAACATCCTCACGATCCGGACGGAGAAGCCAAGATCCCTGTTCCCTGTGACACACAACGTTCCGTACCCGTGCTGCACGGTGCTCTCTGAAACACGCCTAGAACTCACAGAGGACCGTTGGCACGTAGCAGTGCCTAGCTCAGGAAACTGTGGTTTGCCAGGCCTGAATCCAGTAAAAGAATGCTGAGCTCCCTGAGGCATTCGCCACTTAAAACGAGCAGAGTGGTACATGTGACTTCATCGAAAATACCACAGATACGGCAGCATTACAATGTGTTTCTCTGCATTAGTAGCTAGTTAACATTGTTTGTGTTAGACTGATATTTTTGGTCAAAAGTTTGACCAGAATGAAAAAAATACTCCCTAGAAATTAAACATCGAAGTTTTGTCCGAATTTTCATAGCTAAACAAAGCATAGGAAATTAAAAAATGGCATATCAAACTGACCAGTGAGAGGTCTGTTTTTGCAAAAAGACGTTTAGTTATTTGACAGCAATAGAGAAAAACAAAATTAGTGATTTGAGGAAAGCTTTTTTTGAATTGTAATAGCCAAATAAAAAATGGGTAATGGAAAAACAGGATATCAAATTGACCATAGTGAGGTCTAGTTTAGCAACAACAAAAAATATATTTAATGGCTTGAATGTAATTAGGGTACTTATGAGAACTTAATTGGTGATTTGAGAAAAATATGATATATTTCATGAAAAGCTACTGCTAGCTACGTCAATGAAATATTAATCTCTTCGAGGTCTGCCTATTTACGTTGGTGTGATATGTAACTCTCAATAAAGAATAATTAAGAAAAGTGAAATGATTTGTCTACAAGTAAGAAATAAAATAGAGTAGAGAAACATCTAACATGCCTTTGAATGATGTTTACAATCGTGTACAGCAAATGAGGTGCAGACTGAGGACCTAAATTTCAGTTTTTAAATTGGAATCTTACCATTTTAAAGAGTGGATGCAGTTCACACTGGGACTGCCTCTTGGGGCTTGAGGAATTCCGAAGGAGCCTTGCTGGTTCATAGCTTGGGCTTGCTTGTTGTATTGGGTGTATTGTAGGTTAGAAATGATTGAGCGGTTCCCTGCACGTGGCACGTGGAAGAGTGGGCGATGAATGCAGTCAGTTAATAAAGTACTTTATTGATAGACATGAACAGACATGGTTCAGCTCATCTGAAGCAGAATGCCTACAGATGATGGGATGTGATCAGTCCCTGGCACTCCAGTATGGATACACCCATGTAGGCATTCCCTGTGGATGGAAACAGCAGCCTGACTACCAGAGCGTGATGGTGTAGGGAAGCGGGTGTCTGCTGGATGACGGTGTGGCAGTGAGGCGACGTCTGTGTGCCTGGATTGGACAATCAGTCAGTGGTGGTTAGTTTGCAGCCTGCTGGAGGCAGTGTCATGGATGTGACGAAGACTGATACTGTCCATCGTCAGATGCCGCATCTGTGACGACACAGTGATATGTATTGAGGCCACAAGGAAATATTTGGAGCAGGGTCAATGGCCAGGCATAGTGCAACGAGTATGTCGATCGGTCGTGCGGCATGGGACTGCATGACATCCGCATGACATCCCACAGCTTGACCCGTGTAAGCACCAGCTGTGGAATCGGTGAATCTGCTGATGTTGCTGAGCTCATGTGGGACTGGCTGGCGGAATGTGGTCTGATTTCATTACTGGGCTGCTTTCCTGACTGCTGGATTCCAGGTCGGTATATTCCCATGGACGTCCACTCACAGGATTTGGATGACACATGTTTACCGCGGGATGCATTCAAAAGCCTACTGGAGAGTCGGCACTTCCCTGTGTCCTCTGTCCTCTGTCTTTGCAAAACTCAGTTATTCAACTAGCCCTGCTTCTGCTACCTTGCTTGTTGGATGTGGCCACATACATCGTCCTAAATTCTCCTGGGCCTGATGCCGGAATAATGCTGAGCATCATGCTGTTAAGTGTCCACCGTGGTCCATGAAAACCACTGGGCTGTTGCTGTTGAGTTTCGTTTGGTGTTCTTGCTGTAAGTGGTCCTAATTTATACCGCTTTTCATTACTTGGCAATTCCTTTTATGTGGATCAGCATCCCAACAATAAGAACGCGTCAGAGTTAAACATTGACTCTATTACAAGTGTTAGTGAGCGATTTGTTTACGTGCGTTACTGTCTTCCTACGTCTGTTTACCTTTACCTATGAGAACTGACTTGTACATCTACATCTACATCATACTCTGCAAGCCACCTAATGGTATGTGGCGGAGGGTACTTTCGGTACCACTATCTGATCCCTCCAACCCTGTTCCACTCGTGAATAGTGCGTCCGAAGAGTGATTGTCGGTAAGTCTCTGTATTGGCTGTAATTTCTTGAGTTTTCTCCTCGTGGTCAATACGCGAGATGTATGTGGGGGGAAGAAATATGTTGTCTGACTTCTCCTGAAAAGTGCTGTCCCGAAATTTCAATAGTAAATCTCTCCGTGATGCACAACGTCTCTTTTGTAACGTCTGCCAGTGGAGTTTGTTTAGTACCTCTGTAACGCTCTCTCGCCAGCTAAACGATCCCGTGACGAAACTCGCCGCTCTTCGTTGGATCTTCTCTATCTCCTCTATCAGTCCCATCTGATAGGAATCCCAGATGGATGAACAAGGTTCAGGAATTGGGTGAACAATCGCCTAATAAGCCACTTCTTTCGTGGATGAGTTACATTTCCTTAAGATTCTTCCGATGAATCTGAGTCTTGTATCTACCTTTCCCACAATCTGTTTTATATGCTCGTTCCACTTAAGGTCGCTCTGTATAGTTACGTCTAGATATTTTACGGCAGACTCTGTCTCCAGCTGTTTATCATCAATAGTGTAGCTGTACAGTAGTGGATTTCCTTTCCTATGTAAGCGCAATATGTTACATTTATTTACGTTCAAGGTCAACTGCCAGAGTCTCCACCATTCATCAATTCTCTGCAGGTCGTTCTGTAAATCCTCACTATCTTCTGGCGTTGCTACTTTGATATAAATAACTACGTTGTCTGCAAATAGCCTTAAAGATCATCCGACGCTTTCTGCTAGGTTATTTATATGCATATTGTGAACAGCAGCTGTCCTATCACAATTACCTCTGGTACTCCGGATATTACCTTTAGATTTGTCGATTTAGTTCCGTTAAGAGCGACGTGTTGAGTTCTATCCGCAAGAAAGTCTTGAATCCAGTCGCAGGTCTCTCTCCGTAAGCTCGTACTTTTTTTTTCATTAAACGGCAATGCGGGACGGTGTCAAATGCCTTACTGAAATCAAGGAACACGGCATCAACCTGAGCGCCGTTGTCCCCTGCGCTGTGGATCTCATGGAGGAACAGAGCGAGCTGAGTTTCGCAGGAACTCTGTTTGCGGAATCCAAGTTAATTTTTTTATAGAGGATCTGTTCATTTTCCAAAAACGTCATAACTCTTGAGCATAAAACATGTTCCACAACTCTACAACAGATTGACATCAACGATGTAGGTCTATAATTGTGTGGATCTGTCTTACGGCCTATCTCAAAAACGGGGAAGACCTGCGCTTTTTTCCAGTCGTTAGATACCTTCCTTTGCTCAAGCGATCAACAATAAATTACTGCTAGAAGCGGAGCAATTTCTTTCGCTTAATCTCTATAAAATCTTATAGGGATCTCATCTGGTCCACTACTAAGCGATTGTAGCTTCTTTTCAATTCTACGATCTGTTATCTCAATATCTGCCATTTCGACGTTCGCACGACAATTGAAAGGAGGGGCACTGTTACGATTCAGTATTTCGGCCTTCTCTCTCTTATCTTCCGTTTCTGTGCCGGTGTGATCACTGAGAGAATGAATAGATGATTTTGACCCACTTACTGATTTTTACATACGACCAAAATCTCTTAGGGCTTTTACTCAGGTAGGTTGGCAACGTCTTACTTTAGAAATCATTGGACGCTTGTACTACTTTCTTAAAGTGTAGATATCTCTAATTTTTGTTCTTAGTTAATGTTAAAAGCCTAGGATGTATGTTGTACTTTATTTAGTTACGTAAATTTCTATTCCACTAAAGTACTTGTGGGACAAAAGGATTCAGCTGTCTGTCCTCGTATCTTCTGCCATGTTTAGGCCTACACGCTATTAACCACTCATGTAATTTCTATGTGTATGTTTTAAAACAGGTGCTGAACTGAGGAACTATTTGGGGCATGGTCCGATCCCAAGTCGGTTATCATGCATTGGTTATACATGGGTCGCAATGATGTTATTGTGGATTTGTTCTTGCTTAATCATGCTTACTGATTTACTAATGCTCACGTTTTATTTTAAGGTCAGTACTGGAGTATCTGTTACCTTGTATAATCTGTTACTTTGAGACTTTCTTTTATTATCGAAGTGTATGTGTACTGGAGCCTTAGTAACATATATTTCTAGTTTTGTTTTTTTTTTAAAAAAAAAAAAAGGCTATCAAGTTTAAATTAGTGCCTCTAAGATGATTTTCTAACGTTATAGAATTCGAAGTGTTGTTCGTTTTTAAATCTCTGCATACTATTACAAAAACTGTGAATTTAACTTTTGCCTCTGAAATAAATGTTTAAAAATAGTTTGTTTTATGTCCAGGACTTACTACTCCCTGATGCTAACTCCCTACTATTTTAGTGGTAGCAAAGCGTGGTTCTCATTGTGGTGGGGTTGTGATCCTATGTATTGGTAATGAAGAAAAGTTTTGTCTTGTCAACTTGTGCTGTTTGTTTTGTTTATTTCAGGGGCATGTCAGAGTGGAATCGCCCATGATCCAGTGGACTGTCCTGGGGGTATCTTGCCTAAGAACAAGGTCCGGTATGAACTTTACCTGTCAAAGATAGTGTGGCTAAGTCAGTACCTGCGTGGTGCATTGGACCAACGGCTGAACATCACGGCTGACACTGTTAGTGAGGCAGGTGATGCATGCGCTGTGTGCGGTAGTTTGCTGTCTGGTGTGCAGGCTAATAATGAACGAGTGCAAGGCAGAGTTCATTTGTAGTCACAGGTCTTTAAGATTCAAGCACATTTGAATCATTTGTGTAGTTGCACTGAGGATTTAAGTATGTGTTCAAATGTGTGTGAAATCTGATGGGCCTTAACTGCTAAGGTCATCAGTCCCTAAGCTTACACACTACTTAACCTAAATTATCCTAAGGACAAACATACACACCCATGCCGGGACCAGCCGCACAGTCCAGATTTAAGTATGGCAAATAACCATTCTAAACAGGCCCCTATCATTGAAGATCTGTACAGTAAACTCATTCGGCTGCAGGTTGATGCGATTTTGTTGAACTGGCAAGATAGCTTTGGATGGGATAAAGAAGAGGGTTCTCTTCCTGACCCAACTGCTCGCAATGATAAGAGTCGGAACCTCAGGTAGGAATAAGTGAAGTAAGGTGGTAACTGTTTAACAGATTACCTAATCTGCTTGTGCCGATAGTACACAGCATCGATAAGCTATTAGTAGACACGAGTAGAGAGATTGTAGATCTTTTATGGTTAACCATTCGTTTGCAAAATCAGACTACAGATCTGCAAATTGCCTGTTCAGTCATAGTTTACATTTTTTCCCTGTTAACTCACAGTAAGCAGTATTGTAGCTTAAGCCATTGATAAGGGCAAGTCGTTGGTAGGCATCCGTAGAAACTTGCTAGAGGATAATTTGTCAAGCAGATTTATGAATGAGTTGACCAATCAACATTTTTATCTTGTTCAAAGTCGTAGAGAGCCACTCGTCTGTTATACTGAGGACCTTAAAATACCCATGTTGGCTCTTTGTCTCAGGATTACCTAACTGGAGATAGTCAACAACATTCTAAAAGGCATGAATCCAGACGATTGGCCATTTATTCCCTTCACTACTAAACCCGAGACTTTTGCTGAATTAGATAAATTATTGGCGACCGTAGAAAAATTTCAAAGCGATGGATGGCGTGGCTTCTTTGAATGTAGATCAGAATCCCTGACAGTAACTTTAAAGAGGTACATCTGACAGAACGTGCTTTAGGTGCAATGAGTCACGTCATTTAGTGCGGGACTGTCCTGCACCCCAAGACAGGGTAAAATGGAGACGACGCCACTGGGCGGCGGCTCGTGGTAAGATGTGCCGGTGGGGTTAGTTAAGGGCTGTAGAAAGGTAAAAGCCATTTCCAGCTCTAGTTTACTATTTTACCACTTTAAATCATGAGCCAATATGTGCTTTATTAGACTCAGATAGCAACATCTCTTTCCTCGATTATAAGTGGTACAGCGAGTACATTCAGATTTGTATAATTCCACATTTTCGCCAGTGTTGGGCGAAATCAGTGTTAATTTATGGATTCACGGTCTGTCATGGCCGACAAGTTTCATTACCGACGTATTGCTTGGTCGTAATTTTTTAAAGAAGACAATGTTATCTAGATTGGACAAGTAGAGAGTTCCCCCTCCGGTTTCAGCCTAATGAAAGTGGTGAGGCGTGGTGCTTGTGGTTTCGTGTGATTATACCCCTGAATGCAAGATTAAAGTTCCCGTGATCGGAAAATGGAGTGAAACCCCCTAGAGAATCATGTGAATTTACTTTTAAAAAGGTAATGAAACAAGTCGCTTACTTAAGCTGAATTTAATAAGGGGTAGGCCCACCTTTAAAAGTTAATAACCATGCACGTAAGGCCAGGTCGACCACAACACAACACTATGATTTAGTTAAGGGTGACATCTAACTATTAAATGAAATTGCAGGCTTATAAAGGTGCTGTTCATTTCCTTTGGAACAGCATTCGGATAGAAAAACTCTAAGAGGGTAACAACGAATGCAACGTAAGAGACAACTATATCTAATTCCTATTCTGATACCAGTTTGGGATTGAGTGAATACAGTTGCTAATGGTCATGCGAAGATCATATCATACATAAAGTGCTATTGAAAAGATAGCTCGGAAGGATAAACAGATGATGCAAAATGTATCCTGCAAATCAGTCAACTAACTGGAGTCATGAGGTAATGAATCTCTGGCACAAAGTTGACAAGTATCATGTCCCCTGAACCATTCCACACAGACGCACGACAGGCCGAATCTCACCAAATAAACTTCCAGCACTCGCAGTGTTTGCATTGCCTGAGAGCGGCTGTTAATAGCGCACTCGCCCCACCTGCGTGTGTGCCGCTGAGAAGCGCTGCAAGAAGGAAGGCAGAAGGCCGAGTCCTTTTTCTAAAATCTCCAGTTTAGGAAAGTTATCCACCAATGATAGGAACGATTCCGAGCGTCGTCCAACCTCTGGCCAAGTTTACCTGAGACTGCGACTACTGCTCCAAAAAATTTGCAGATTTTGCCAGAGCGTCAGCAGGAGTGAGGCTTTTTGTTTATTTTGAGGGTGGAGACACGGGCAGCAGCAGAACTGAAACGCTGTGTTCTTCGGTTCCCGTGGAGAATTACAAACCGTCTTTTTCTTAAAAAAAGGAAGAAATTTCTCTAGGGCATCTCGGCTCGGCACGATTGCTTTCAAGCTCCTCGTCGCTTCATCACCTGCTGTGATACATTGCAAGCCTCGTCTTGGTAACACTGCGGGGGCGGGGCATTCTCAGTCCTATACACTTAGCGTCACAGGTGTATGACCGTGCCAAAGGCATGGGGAGCGCGGCCACACGCCTTTTTGCTCTCTGCTTGTCTGCTGAGTCGCAACAGGGAAATAGTGCTTCTCACAAACTGAAGCGAACAGCTAAATACCATTTATGGATTGACTGTAGGCAAAATTGTGGATTTAACACGAATTATGAGCATAATACCTTAGTTATCCATTCATTAAGTGAACAGACCTAGGTGGTACTAATCAGAGCATAAAATATGAATAAATATGTAAAGTGGTGCAATATGAGTAATGAAACTACCGTACAAAGCTGTCTGCCATGTAACCAAAAGTATGTATATTCAAGGGATGTCTAATCTGAAAGAGAAAGTCCCCGTCCTCCCTTTTAATGTAGCCTCTGAGGTGATTTCCTAACGCTATAGAAATCAAAGTGTTTGTTTTTAAATGTCTGTGTTATTACAGAAACACTAATTTTAACCTTGGCCTCTGTAATTAAAGTACTGTTTCTGGACAGTCTCCACGAACGGAGTGTGGATCTTGTTAACTTCTAGGAATCTTTTATTATGATGATGTTATAGAAGGTTGCGGATTCTCTAGATATACATATCGTGCATTTCCACTTACTGCAGCATCACTGATCCTTTTTGCACACGAAGAGCTAGAATGTGTTCTGAAGATCTGTCTTCTCCTCCAACTTCTGTTCAGAGAATGTGCGTGATATTTTACGTTGTAAATCTTCGTCCACTGCCATTTACGAATTTCTTAAGATTCAAGAAATGACCAAAAGCTAAACCGAAGCCGCTATACCTGTATTCAAATACGCGAGTTACTAGTATAATAATTATAACATTTTTTCGCACTTAAATTAAGGTTGATGGTCACCACATTCGCCGTGTCACTAGATTATATCCTTCGTTGCTTGATTAAAGTTCGTTGTACTGCCGTCGAAAGCCATAAATTATACTAATATTACGTTACTGATGTACTGTTTTGATCCAACATAAAAGCTACTACGCTCATAATTAAGCTTCACCGCGAGATGGGTGGGGAATAATTCTACTTTCATATATTATGCTGAAAGCCATTGTCCACAAAACCGTGCGCGCGCCTGTGTGTGTGTGTGTGTGTGTGTGTGTGTGTGTGTGTGTGTGTGTGCGGGTGCGCGCTCCGACTGTGCTACAGCTGGTGTTTGCTGTGGCAAGCCTATGAGCCAAAGTGGTGACAAAGGGCACCCACGCAACACTACTACCATATTGAACTTCTAGAAAGAGACCACAACAAATGGAAGAGAAGAGGGCTGTATTGTCAATGGGCGGCTTCAGTGATCCGATGCAGTGCCTCTTGTAATGTCGTACCGTAGTGCGAACGGCAAGGCCTAGAGAGCGGCGCTAAGGGTTTCCCGCCCTGAAACGGTACAGTGAATCACCGTAAGCTGGGCGCGATGGTCGGTGGCGATGCGTTAAAGCCGAGCAATTAATAACGAGCGGCAGGCGGACGACGTCTGACCCTGATAAATACGTATCGTAATCCGGATATTAATGTAATCCTCTGCTGGCACAACTGTAGAAATAATTCAAGTGCAACCAGAAACAGTTGTCGCGCCACAGGCACAGCACTAACTCACCGCCTGACAAATCCTGCTACCTGCGATCCTCGCTTCCGTTCTGCTGGATTAGCAACCTCCCAGCATCACTAGCGTCAAATGACTACGCTTCAGCTTTGTGTTACCAATGTGGCGCCTGGCCCCCCTTTCCCCGGCAACGTGAAAGATCTGCCACTACGTGTAAACACTGCAGAAATGGTGTCATACAGAAAGTGTCACATTTCCTACAGGAGGTATTATTGATCAAAACTAGAGAAAAATTTCCCGTGATAGCATGTCTTGAAATCATAGCTATTGAGACATGGGCTGAAGATCTGCACTTCACAACCTGCATTTTATTTCCAGATGGGGCAGGAGATGGTATTGTGCATTAGCACAATGAGTACGCGTGCAATCACTCTAGACAGTGGGGGCTGTGAAATATTAGGAACGTCTCAGTATCAATGTATGGGGAGGAACTGTCGGTGACAAAATCATCTGTCGATGCTGCGCGTCTCCGATTCCTGGGCGACAATTTACCAGAATGAAACACCGTCGAACTTTTTACGGATCGTGCGGCAGTACTTTCGCCGCGACGTTTCAGCGGCGGTGGATGTTCGAGGAGTTCCGGTAGCGTAACCTCTCCCTTCTTCGTGCCCGAATCCGTTGAATTTTTGGCTATGGGGACATTCACTGAGGTGACAAAACTCATACAATACCTTCTAACATTGTGTCGGATCTCCTCCTACCCGACATAGTGCAGCAACTCGACGTGTCGTGGACTTAACAAGTCGCTGGAAGTCACCTGCAGAAATATTAAGCCATGCTGCCTGTATACTCGTCCATAATTGCGAAAGTACGCCGGTGTAGGATTTTGCGCACGAACAACCTCTCTATTATATCCTATAAGTGTTCGATAGCATTCATTTCGGGCTAACTGGCTGGCCAAATCATTTGCTCTAATTGTCCAGAATGACATTCAAACCAGTCGTGAAAAATTGTGACCTGGTGACATGGAGCAATGTCATGCATAAAAATTCCATAGTTATTTCGGAACACGAAACCCATGAGTCGCTGGAAACTGTCTCCAAGTAGCCTAACGAGTGCCTCCGCCAACATCGCCTCCTGAGCTCGTGATCATAATGGTTGGACTCTAGACGACTGTAAGACCGTAGTCCGGTTAGATGAGTCTCTATTCCAGTTGGTAAGAGCTGATGGTAGAGTTCTAGTGTTACACAAACACTACAAAGCCATGGACCCAGGCTGCCAAAAAGACATTGTGCAATTTGCTCATGGCTCCATTATGGTGTGAGCTGCGTTTGCATAGAATGGACTAGGTCCATTCTATTCCATGGAATGGTCACCATTTTCAGTCACTGATCGGTTCAGTTGGAATGCAATGGAATGGAATGGCGTCTGACTGAAAATAGTTACCATTTCCTGCGTCACACTCGAGCCCTACCATCAGCTCTTACCAACTGAAATAGGGACTCATCTGATTGAACAATGGCTTTCCAGTCCTCTAGGATCCGACTGATATGGTCACTAGCACAGGAGAGACACCGTAGGCGATGTCGTGCTGGTAGCAAAGGATCTCGCGTCCGTCGTCTGCTGCCGTAACCCATTAACGATAAATTTCGTGCACTGTCCTAACGAATATGTTCGTCGTACGTCCCACACTCATTTTTGCGGTAATTTCACGCAGTGTTGCTTGTCTGTTAGCGATGACAACTCTACGCAAACGACGCTGCTTTCGGTCGTTAAGTGACGGCCATCCATCACTGCGTTGTTCGTGGTGGGAGGTAATGCCTGAAATTTCGTTTCCTTGGCACGCTCTTGACACTGTGGATCTCGAAACATTGAATTCCATAGCAATTTGCGAAGCTGAATTTCCCATGCATCTAGCTCGAAGTACCATTCGGCGTTCAAAGTCTATTGATTCCCGGCGTGCGGTCATAAACACCCGTATACCATTGAAAGCTCCTCCATGCTGTATGTGTGCATGCCGCTATCCCATGACTTCTGCGACTTCAGTATAAAGCCTATATCTCGACACCTGTTGGTTTCTGTAGATATCATTACAGGAACTTTTGAATGTGTGACACTTCCTTTTGGACGCCATAGATACAGGGTGAGGCACAGGCCACCCCAAATATATCCAGAATAAATAAACATATCGAGATGCGGTTACCGCCAGATTACAGCGGGCAATATGGCGAATTTTCTGACGTTCACAAGTCTTTTTTTTTCGTTTATAGTCGCCGAATTACGATGCCCACAATTGTTTTCTCACGGAGCTATATACTTTTTTCTGTAATGTTTAAAAGAAACTCCTAAGAGAACTTCAGCGACATAGCACGTATGAGACTCGATCCAATAGTATCAAGATAAGAGTGCCGCAAACCACTGTCCCGCGGTGAGAAGAGATTCCACAAACGTCTGTCCTACTGTACCAAATGTAAGCAAGTATGTAACTCAGATACGGTTCGTATGGTTATCGCCAAGGCTGTCATATCATGTGCTCAGAATGTTGACTTTCATCTGGAGTCAACGGCAGCTCATGCCCATGTTATAAGGCATTTGATGCATTCGGGAGTCGTCCGTGCTTCCTAATAGACCTCTTGTTTCAATTTTCACCAAAGGTAAAAGAATTGAAGTGGTAATTTTGCTGAGCATGCAGGCCACTTTGAGTTTCCTGAATGACTGTTCCCAGTGTTTTCCAAATGTTCTCTTACGAGGGTCTGTTATTAAAATGCGCAATGGGAAAGACATTCGTCATGCTGGTACCACACTGAATGTCTTATGTCTGAGGCGTCTTGTCACGGTCCGCGCGGCTCCCCCCATCGGAGGTTCGAGTCCTCCCTCGGTCATAGTTGTGTGTGTTGTCCATAGCGTAAGTTAGTTTAAGTTAGATTAAGAAGTGTGTAGGCTTAGGGACCTTTGTCCGCCTGCTTAATTGGGTGATAACGAGCTCGCCTCCCGTGCAAGCGGGCCCGGGTTCGATTCCCGGCCGGGTTGGAGATTTTCTCCGCTCGAGGACTGGGTGTTGTGTTGTCTTCGTCATCATGTCATCCTCATCACCGGCCCGCAAGTCGCCCAATGTGGCGTCGACTGAAATAAGGATTGGCGTCCGCAGGCGACGACCCATGCGTGTACCAATGTTAACACCACATCAGCAACTACGACTGAAATGGACACGTGACCATCGGCACTAGACGTTGGCGCAGTGGCAGAGCGTTGCATGGTCTGATGAATCCCGTTACTTTCTTCATCATGCCAACGGGAGGACATGAATCCATCCTATTCCAGGAGAACAGCTCCTTGACACCTGTACTGCGGGATGGAGAGAAGCTGGCGACGACTCCATTATGCTCTGTGGAATATTCATGCAAGCACCCAAGGTTCCAGTGGAGCTCATGCGAGGCATCATGACGTCCAAGGAGTATCGTGCACTGGCTGCAGACCATGTACACCCAGAAGCAGATTTACATATGAGCCCAATAGGCATGGGCGCATGGGTGCCAACTTTAGAGGGCGGCATTTTTTGCACTGTATTTATTTTAACATTTTAGGTTTTAAAATAACTGCGCTTAGAAACGATAAAAATCATTAATACTTTAAAGTAACTTTGTAGTTTGGACGGCAATCAACAATACAAACTTTGAAATATTTTTAGTTTATTTGAAATCGCGTTTATGAAATTGTTCAGTACTATTTTAAAGCAATCTTTCTGGACGACAATTGACAATACGAGCTTTGAAAGGATTTTATTCCGAGAATGCTGTCGGCTTCTAACTTCTTTCAGAGGAAGGGACGACAAAGAAAATAAATTATTCTGCATTGTCGTTCTTATCTTAACGATTTTATTTTATAGCACAGTTCGATTAAGTAATCCAAACTAGTCAGTTGATCATTGCTGTGTTTAAAACAAAAATTTTATGCTCGTTTGCCGTGTGGTATGATTTTGAACTGGATACTTTCTATTTACAAACTTAATTTCTTCTGTGTTGAAATGTCGTGTGGCTAGGGCCTCCAAGATGTTGGTTGACTGTCTTTTTAAAGTAAAAAACTTTTTGCTCATTTGTTGTGTGGTACGATTTTGAACTGGATGCTTTTTATTTACAATGTTACTTTCTTTAGTGTTGATATATGTGTTTTTATGCAATAAAATGTCTTTACCACGAAGAATAGTGTCAAAAACAACGTTCAAAATTAAGTAGGGTGGCATTTCGGGGAAATCAGAACGAAAAGCGAGGACGAGAATCCAACGTTCGCAAATCGCAGAGTAGACAAATTTTTCACAAAAAAATGTTGCTGGTCGACTTCGAGTACAAGTAGTACTGGTGATAGGTCTAGTACTCTAGGTGTAGTAAAAGAACTAAATACGAACGAAATAATAGTTAAAACCGACGAAAAACAAAATGTTGCTAAACTCGAATCTCACAAAAATCTAAGTGTCGAATCAGATATTACAAGAATCAGTAATCTTGTTCGTTATGTAGCTGCGGAATAGTGAGTTAATGAATCAATAATCGACTTTCTTTTACACCATGGCATTAATCAAAATTGTAACGGTGATTTTTGTAATCACGAAGGTCAATAGATGGCAGAACCAAATATTTGGCTAAATATTTATTTTATTGTAAACTTTTAAATTGTAAACCAATTAATATACTTCCGTAGTACCGGTGCTATTTTTTTGTGCAGCAGGTAAATTGTTTGGAGGTAAGGTCACGATTGCTACTGGTGGTATGTCAGACTGGACAAATATTTCTAAGATTTTATCTCATCACGAAAATTTACTTAAATACAAAAATTATGAGTTATCACTTTTAACAAGAAAAAAAATCTCTTGGAACTGAAGGCCACCACTTCGAGTCATATGTTGAGACAGAAAAAAAAATGTACTGGCACAATGTGTTGAAGAGGATGTTTGCAATAGTGAAGAAGCTGACAACTCGTGGAGATCCCCCACATGGACACGTTGAAAAATTCAGTTTCTTACGTAACGGGCAATTTGTATTGTCTCTTAAACCTATAACTGAGTTAAATCCTTTTCTGGCAGAGCACAATGAACTATATGGTAATCCGGGGCAGGGACGCACAAGTTATCTGTCTTCAATAATCTGTGATGAAATAATAGAGGTGCTTTCTGAACGATTAAAAAGAATTATCGTAAGTGATATCAAACAGGCCGAATATTTCTGCATAATAGTAAATTCTACTGCGGTTATTTCACATGCTGATGAATTATCTTTCCTATTGAGACATGTGAACAAGAATGGTTAGCCTGTTAAATATTTCCTTCTGTTTTTACCAAACCCAGGACACAAGTCTGAAAACCTAACTTGTAACCTCCCCCTCACTTATCGACCTTAATGACAGTGAAAAATTAAACAGCGTGTACCTAATGGAAATTTGAGAAAAAGCAATCATCACCGAAGTTAATCTGTCGGTAAAGAGGGAGGAAAGGGTTACATCTAAATGAAAGGAAAAATGCAAATGCAACTGGTGGAAATTAATTTTGAAAAGGGGTAAAGTTAATAGAGAAAGTAAATGTGCGGCCGCTACGTTAACAATTAACCAGCGATAATTAGATATTTGAGATTTGGGGGAAATTACGGTCGCCAGTCCTAAGGACAATTACTATAGTAACTGAAAAAGAAAGGTTATGGTTCAAATGGCTCTGAGCACTATGGGACTCAACTGCTGAGGTCATTAGGCCCCTAGAACTTAGAACTAGTTAAACCTAACTAACCTAAGGACATCACAAACATCCATGCCCGAGGCAGGATTCGAACCTGCGACCGTAGCGGTCCTGCGGTTCCAGACTGCAGCGCCTTTAACCGCACGGCCACTTCGGCCGGCTAAAGAAAGGTTATTACACATATAATTAGCACTAGAAGCGTGGCAACTGAAGGTTGACACGTGTAGTGTGAAAACTGAAAGTTTGTCAGAAGTAATAAATTTCGCTACACTCTGACTTAATTTAGCAAAAGAATTAATAAAACCGGAAAATCGAAAGTTAATTTAGTGACTGAAGTTAATTGTGAGCTTTGTTTCTGAAGCACATCGAAATTCAGTAAAATACGGTTAGTCTTGGACTACCTCAACAATCATTTCAAAAGCTACTTGAATCTACGCAATGTAGAAATAAGAGATTTAACTTTGAACTTGAATTAAATGATTCTGAACAATTAACAATAGTAAAATTTAGTACGTACCAAGCTGAGCTGCAGTCACAGGTAACTAAAATATGGTAACAAAACTCGCACTCACAATTTGTGCTTGTGTAATCTAAATATTGTAGCCAGCTATGAATACTTTAACTGAACTTTGAAATTAAAGCAGTGAAATATAATAATATTGCTTTAATGCTGGCGTTTGAATTTCAACGACACTCGGGTTCATTCCGGAAAAGGAAGGGACCCTGCTTGGTAATGCAATTGGGACAATGAGCAACAAATGTTCATGCTACGTTGCTGTAATTTTGTGATTTGAACAGTCTTAAAAGCTGAGGTCTGCCATACAGTTCTAAAACTTTACGTGCTTCCAGTCTTCCCTGTTGGTTGATTGAAGGTTTGAAGCCGTCGATCGAGGAGGTGGCGACAGTCACTCATTGTCGGCCGTCGCTGTTGAAGAAGCTGGATGTTGGCGCGCCTCCTCCTCGACACGGTCACCAGGCGAAACGGGCTCTTGATGTGCGCCAGCTAATGCTTCCCGTCCGCGACACCGTGTCAGAAACTATCATAGCAATTCGAGCGCAATTACATGCTGCCAAATCCCGAAAGCGTGGCAACTCGCGGGAGCGTCACACAACACACCTGCTCCACTGCACTACCCCAGCCAGACACCCCCTCTCCTCTCGCTCCACGCGGCAGAGTTAACACTACCAAAGATCCTAAACACTTTCGTTCTTCACACGACCTATCGATGTATTCGTTCGATAGCATAGTTTTCCCTAGGCAAGACCCAGCGTAAAATACAAATAATATTTACAAAACAAACCAATTATACATCGACATAAATGTATACATATATACAAATAGTAAAACAATTACAATATACAAAGACACAGAAATGTTATATCTTCAGGTAACAAAATAAGGAAAAAAATTTGCAGTGCGATAGATGGAAATTGAAGGATATGCATTTCCGGCGTTACAAACTGACGTGAATAAAACGTCCTCGGGTTTCAAGCTCTGTCAATTCGAATAAAATCCTCGAGCTTTCGATGACTATCGTCGTCAGGAGTTCACTAAAGACCGGGGCTGCGTGGTTTCTTCACGAAGATTCTTCGGTCTTCGAGTGTGGCGGAGTTCTCAACAGATGCATGTTTTGCCTCCCATTCAATTTTGGCGGTGTGTCTTCTGGTGGTGGTTGGCTTCATGGTTATTCCACTTGTTTATCTTCTTAATTACAGCCTATGCTGCAAGGAGCTGGGGCCAGCGTGTGTTGGCATTACGCTGGATCTTCTGCTCCAGTGAACGTATGTGTCGGTTCTCGGACTGCCGCGCCTTTTCATAGAAGCGGCGGGCAACTGTGCGGATATGGTCCTTAACTTTGCGGACCTCAGCGAGGTCGTGCAGTGGTCCAGATGGGAAGTCCCTCTGTAAGTGCAGCGTGAGGCGCAGAGCCCTGTTCTGCAGTGATTGGAGTTTCTTCAGATGTTGGTCTGCTGCGTTCCCCCAGACGACAGCCACATAATCGAAGACAGGGCGGATGAGCGCCCTGTACAGCGTGATGCCTAGTCGCGGAGGGAGGGTCGACGTCGGGTTGAGCAGGGGGTAGAGCTTGAGAAGCCGACCCCTTGCTATGTTTACGACGCTCTTCACGTGTGGGCCCCAGATGAGGCGGCGATCTATGGTGACCCCAAGATACTGCGCTGTCGGTCGCCAGTAGACAGGACTGCCTCCAACGACGATTGGCGGCAGAGCGGCTGGGATGACACGACGGGTAGCAATGACGAATTGCGTCTTGGGAAGAACGGGGCTGCTACGGTTTCTCGCTTATATCTGCATGATGACATCATCAGCAGCCAATCAGATAGACCCAATGTGGCGCGCAAGCGTAAGTCGACCCGGACAGCTAACGGAGCTATTGCCCGTGGCAGCACCGGTGACGTGAGGTGGCGCCAGGGGCAGGCGCCACGTTTGAAACTGCCGCTCCCGCGTCGCCCATCTGTCTTTGCTTTCTTTCGATGTCCAACGCCCGCCCTCATGTCCTGCTGAGTAAGTACCCCTGGTCTCTGTTGAAATTATTGTTGTTTACACGAATCTCGGTCGCTTCCTTTACAACGGAGTCCCAATATGTAGATGCATGAGCCAACACTTTCGTATTTTTGAACTGTATTTCATGTCCGTTTTCTAGGCAGTGCTCCGCAATGGCCGATTTGTCAAGCTCCCTTTGTTTTATATGGCGCTTGTGCTCGGTACAACGCTCCGCAACCGTGCGAATTATTTGTCCGATATGCATGCTGCCACATTCACAGGGTACGCCATACACGCCGGACACTCGAACAGCAATGTCGTCTTTAACAGTGAGCAACATATCTATTATCTTGGGGGCGGGCCGGAACACTGGTCTTAGCCCATGTTTGTGCATCAGACGTCCTAGCTTACTGCTAGTTGCTCCACAGTATGGCAGAAATGCAGTCCGTTTGGCCTCTTCTACTTGAAAACCGAGAACTTTTTATTCATGTATGCCGTCGCGAAAGACTCCGAGGACACACAACCTAATTGACGCCATATTAAAAGTCCTGTCTATAATCTCCATTGATATTCCTGACTGTAAAGCCAGTTATAAGACAATGCTAATAACTTGCCAGGAGTATATACTGCTCAGCAGACATGCCGAGAGCGCATTATGTGCCTTGTGCAGAACATTCTTTGAATTTAGTCGGCACTAGTGTTGTTGTCAGCTATTGTCAGGAAACATGTTCATTTTCCAATTTAGTGCAAAACGTTTATAATTTTTTCTCTGGTTTTGCACAACGCTGGGATAAACTACTTTCCTTTATGAGATCAGGAAGCAGAATAGTTAAAAGTTTATCAAAACCATGTTAGCCAGTAAGAGATGAAGCAAGTGTAAGTTTTATTTAAAATGAGAGAGCGTTATCATCGCCCTCACACATGTTATCAATAATTCCTGTGAGTGACCACTTGCGCGAAATGAGGTTTCAGCCTTACTGAATCAACTCAGGAGACTAGAAACACTATCCACGATGACAGTTTGGAAGGACATACTCGAGACATTAAATGGTGTAAATGTGAAATTGCAAAGTAAATATTGATATTGAAATAATGCCTGAATGATATGAATGACTTGTAGAGCTTATTAGTCCTATTCGTGGCATGTTCGGCTATTATGAAAATAAATCCATGGATATAATGATTGATGTGGACTACTAATGCAACTATAAAAGGTCAAGGAAACGCAAACTTCATGTTGATGAAGAAGTGGACGGTGAAGAAGTTGTTCTGGCGGTTAGGGAGAAATTTAGAGTCGAAACATTTCTACCAATAATCGACACTCGTACGCTGAATTAGTGATGAGGAAGGAAAGTCATAAAACACTATTAAACACCTTCATAGTTTTCAGTAAACTTAAGGATAGTTCACCATACCTTATTTCTGAACGCGTACGAAACTGATTTAGAATCTTTTTTCCCAAGTGAATGTGTACATTTCGTGGTACTTTTGAAATCCTGCGAGATTAGTGATGTACCAGTCGAAATGAGTAAATTTCTGGGAGAGGAGTGATTATAGTCCTTGACTTCGAATGTTGACATTGCTCTTAAAACATTTCTGTTTACGGTGCTTACAAATTGTTCAGCAAAACGCTCGTTTTCGGCTCTTAAAAGGGTGAAATCATACCGGCATTCCACCTTGTCTGAGAGGAGACTGAATGCCTTGTCCATTCTTCACATTTAAGCTGACCTCCTGACTGTTGACAGTCTCGGTTGTGAAGGTATGAGTAACGAGTTTGCTGCCATCAGAGCCATATGCAAACTTTGCTAACTAGCGAGTTCAAATGGCTCTGAGCACTATGGGACTTAACATCTGAGGTCATCAGTCCCCTAGAACTTAGAACTACTTAAACCTAACTAACCTAAGAACATCACATACATCCATACCCGAGGCAGGATTCGAACCTGCGACAGTAGCAGACTGACTGAAGCGCCTAGAACCGCTTGGCCACCGTGGCCGACAACTGGCGAGTTCTAAGAACTTCAGCATGTAATGCGATTTTTTTTATTAGCAACTTAGAGCACATTCATTATGATTTAAAAAGTATATGACTATTATTTAAAACACGTATTTGGTGTTGCCCATATACAGGGTGTTACAAAAAGGTACGGCCAAACTTTCAGGAAACATTCCTCACACACAAAGAAAGAAAATATGTTATGTGGACATGTGTCCGGAAACGCTTAATTTCCATGTTAGAGCTCATTTTATTACTTCTCTTCAAATCACATTAATCATGGAATGGAAACACACAGCAACAGAACGTACCAGCGTGACTTCAAACACTTTGTTACAGGAAATGTTCAAAATGTCCTTCGTTAGTGAGGATACATGCATCCACCCTCCGTCGCATGGAAACCCTGATGCGCTGGTGCAGCCCTGGAGAATGGCGTATTGTATCACAGCCGTCCACAATACGAGCACGAAGAGTCTCTACATTCGGTACCGGGGTTGCATAGACAAGAGCTTTCAAATGCCCCCATAAATGAAAGTCAAGAGGGTTGAGGTCAGGAGAGCGTGGAGGCCATGGAATTGGTCCGCCTCTACCAATCCATCGGTCACCGAATCTGTTGTTGAGAAGCGTACGAATACTTCGACTGAAATGTGCAGGAGCTCCATCGTGCATGAACCACATGTTGTGTCGTTCCTGTAAAGGCACATGTTCTAGCAGCACAGGTAGAGCATCCCGTATGAAATCACGGCGGTGAATCGAGGAAGTACAGTACATACTGACGAAACTAAAATGAGCTCTAACATGGAAATTAAGCGTTTCCGGACCCATGTCTACATTACATGTTTTCTTTATTTGTGTGTGAGGAATGTTTCCTGAAAGTTTGGCCGTACCTTTTAGTAACACCCTGTATAGTACGGTGTGCGTAGGGGCGAAAAAATTTTAAAACCGCCACTCCGTAACCCCTTCATGACGACATGTTTCCCAACAGCAATAGCATTTTTCAGCAAGATTATGCACCATGCCAGTAGTGTGATGAAGTGGTTCGAGGAACACAATAACGAGTTCTCGTTTATGTGCTGCCCCCCTCCCCCGACTCGCTAGATCTGAATCCGATGGAACACATCTGGGATGTGACTGATCGTGGCGTCAGAACTCATCGACCCTTTCCCCTGATTTTACGGGAATTAGGTGACTCGCGTGTGCAGATGTGGTGCCAACTCCCTCTAGGGTCCTACTAAAGCCTCACTGCTTCCGGTTCACGACGCGTCACCGTTGTTATCGTGCCAAAGGTGGACTTACCGGCTATTAGATAAGTGGTCATAATGTTCTGACTGACCAGTATGACATGTGTGTACGTGTAACACTTATAAATCACTGGACCAGTTTCAACCAAACTTGGAACACATATCTCTTACTATCAGCAACAATCCCGTGGGGGGGGGGGGGGGTAATAGCCACCTGCTTATCACAGTTCAGTAGATATGACGTCACAAACAATGAAAAAACTGCTGCATCATACATGACGTTTAAATTTATTACTTCTGTGCTATTAGTTCTAATCGGAATAAATTTCTCACACAGAATCCACATATGCAGCTCAATGCACCTACAAAATTATATCATGGTTCCACACATAGTTCGGGAGATATGATATCATAAACACTGAGATGCGCCGAAATTGCCACATCGTGCGTGACGTTTAAATTTATTACTTCTTTACTACTAACCCTATTCACATCACATTTTTTAGACATTATTCAAATATGGCGTTGAATGTATACACAAAATTATATCATTGCATCACTCATAGATTAGGAGATATGACAGCATAAACACTGAGATGCGTGATAAACTGCCGCATTGTGCGTGACGTTTAAATTTATTACTTCTTTGTTACTAACTCCGTTCGCATTAAATTTCGCAGACAGTATCGACATACGCCGATAACTGCATACACAAAATAACGTCATGGTACCACACGTAGTTCAGGAGATATGACGTCATAAAGACTGAGTTGGGTGAAAAGATGTCGCATCATGTATGAGATTTTGGTACATTTATTCATTACTTCTAAGAGACTCCTACAGTTGAGTCAAATTAAGGAAATCCTTGACACCTGGCAGCGCTTTTTATAGTTTTCAACTATGAAGCGCAAATAGCTACAGGCAAAAACAATACCCGTCTATAGGGCTATGACGTATAGACGTTTACAAAAGCTCGCTGTAGACACGGGAAGCACCTGCGCCCAGCGTACATAAACTTTCCGGCATCACCTAACACCGAGTGTACCGCAGCAGCACATACACTCCTGGAAATTGAAATAAGAACACCGTGAATTCATTGTCCCAGGAAGGGGAAACTTTATTGACACATTCCTGGGGTCAGATACATCACATGATCACACTGACAGAACCACAGGCACATAGACACAGGCAACAGAGCATGCACAATGTCGGCACTAGTACAGTGTATATCCACCTTTCGCAGCAATGCAGGCTGCTATTCTCCCATGGAGACGATCGTAGAGATGCTGGATGTAGTCCTGTGGAACGGCTTGCCATGCCATTTCCACCTGGCGCCTCAGTTGGACCAGCGTTCGTGCTGGACGTGCAGACCGCGTGAGACGACGCTTCATCCAGTCCCAAACATGCTCAATGGGGGACAGATCCGGAGATCTTGCTGGCCAGGGTAGTTGACTTACACCTTCTAGAGCACGTTGGGTGGCACGGGATACATGCGGACGTGCATTGTCCTGTTGGAACAGCAAGTTCCCTTGCCGGTCTAGGAATGGTAGAACGATGGGTTCGATGACGGTTTGGATGTACCGTGCACTATTCAGTGTCCCCTCGACGATCACCAGTGGTGTACGGCCAGTGTAGGAGATCGCTCCCCACACCATGATGCCGGGTGTTGGCCCTGTGTGCCTCGGTCGTATGCAGTCCTGATTGTGGCGCTCACCTGCACGGCGCCAAACACGCATACGACCATCATTGGCACCAAGGCAGAAGCGACTCTCATCGCTGAAGACGACACGTCTCCATTCGTCCCTCCATTCACGCCTGTCGCGACACCACTGGAGGCGGGCTGCACGATGTTGGGGCGTGAGCGGAAGACGGCCTAACGGTGTGCGGGACCGTAGCCCAGCTTCATGGAGACGGTTGCGAATGGTCCTCGCCGATACCCCAGGAGCAACAGTGTCCCTAATTTGCTGGGAAGTGGCGGTGCGGTCCCCTACGGCACTGCGTAGGATCCTACGGTCTTGGCGTGCATCCGTGCGTCGCTGCGGTCCGGTCCCAGGTCGACGGGCACGTGCACCTTCCGCCGATCACTGGCGACAACATCGATGTACTGTGGAGACCTCACGCCCCACGTGTTGAGCAATTCGGCGGTACGTCCACCCGGCCTCCCGCATGCCCACTATACGCCCTCGCTCAAAGTCCGTCAACTGCACATACGGTTCACGTCCACGCTGCCGCGGCATGCTACCAGTGTTAAAGACTGCGATGGAGCTCCGTATGCCACGGCAAACTGGCTGACACTGACGGCGGCGGTGCACAAATGCTGCGCAGCTAGCGCCATTCGACGGCCAACACCGCGGTTCCTGGTGTGTCCGCTGTGCCGTGCGTGTGATCATTGCTTGTACAGCCCTCTCGCAGTGTCCGGAGCAAGTATGGTGGGTCTGACACACCGGTGTCAATGTGTTCTTTTTTCCATTTCCAGGAGTGTATACAGGGTGTTTCAAAAATGACCGGTATATTTGAAACGGCAATAAAAACTAAACAAGCAGCGATAGAAATACACCGTTTGTTGCAATATGCTTGGGACAACAGTACATTTTCAGGCGGACAAACTTTCGAAATTACAGTAGTTACAATTTTCAACAACAGATGGCGCTGCAAGTGATGTGAAAGATATAGAAGACAACGCAGTCTGTGGGTGCGCCATTCTGTACGTCGTCTTTCTGCTGTAGGGGTGTGCTGTTCACAACGTGCAAGTGTGCTGTAGACAACATGGTTTATTCCTTAGAACAGAGGATTTTTCTGGTGTTGGAATTCCACCGCCTAGAACACAGTGTTGTTGCAACAAGACGAAGTTTTCAACGGAGGTTTAATGTAACCAAAGGACCGAAAAGCGATACAATAAAGGATCTGTTTGAAAAACTTCAACGGACTGGGAACGTGACGGATGAACGTGCTGGAAAGGTAGGGCGACCGCGTACGGCAACCACAGAGGGCAACGCGCAGCTAGTGCAGCAGGTGATCCAACAGCGGCCTCGGGTTTCCGTTCGCCGTGTTGCAGCTGCGGTCCAAATGACGCCAACGTCCACGTATCGTCTCATGCGCCAGAGTTTACACCTCTATCCATACAAAATTCAAACGCGGCAACCCCTCAGCGCCGCTACCGTTGCTGCACGAGAGACATTCGCTAACGATATAGTGCACAGGATTGATGACGGCGATATGCATGTGGGCAGCATTTGGTTTACTGACGAAGCTTATTTTTACCTGGACGGCTTCGTCAATAAACAGAACTGGCGCATATGGGGAACCGAAAAGCCCCATGTTGCAGTCCCATCGTCCCTGCATCCTCAAAAAGTACTGGTCTGGGCCGCCATTTCTTCCAAAGGAATCATTGGCCCATTTTTCAGATCCGAAACGATTACTGCATCACGCTATCTGGACATTCTTCGTGAATTTGTGGCGGTACAAACTGCCTTAGACGACACTGCGAACACCTCGTGGTTTATGCAAGATGGTGCCCGGCCACATCGCACGGCCGACGTCTTTAATTTCCTGAATGAATATTTCGATGATCGTGTGATTGCTTTGGGCTATCCGAAACATACAGGAGGCGGCGTGGTTTGGCCTCCCTATTCGCCAGACATGAACCCCTGTGACTTCTTTCTGTGGGGACACTTGAAAGACCAGGTGTACCGCCAGAATCCAGAAACAATTGAACAGCTGAAGCAGTACATCTCATCTGCGTGTGAAGCCATTCCGCCAGACACGTTGTCAAAGGTTTCGGGTAATTTCATTCAGAGACTACGCCATATTATTGCTACGCATGGTGGATATGTGGAAAATATCGTACTATAGAGTTTCCCAGACCGCAGCGCCATCTGTTGTTGAAAATTGTAACTACTGTAATTTCGAAAGTTTGTCTGCCTGAAAATGTGCTGTTGTCCCAAGCATATTGCAACAAACGGTGTATTTCTATCGCTGCTCGTTTAGTTTTTATTGCCGTTTCAAATATACCGGTCATTTTTGAAACACGACACTGCGAACACCTCGTGGTTTATGCAAGATGGTGCCCGGCCATATATATATATATATATATATATATATATATATATATATATATATATATATATACGAGGGTTAAATAGTGGCAACTATTTATTCACAACCGTACAAAAGAGTTACCTGTTTCCAATTTTACTGTACTTCTACTACTTGTGTAGAACCCGTTGCCAGTGATGTGGAAGGCGCAGTATACCGTTAGCAGAGCCTGTTCTGTTGATGGTGCGCATGGAGCCGTCTACTGCCTGTCGAATCTCAGGAACACTTTTGAAGCGAATGCCACGAAGTGGTTCCTTCATCCTCGCAATCAAATCAAAGTCACAAGTACTTACGTCCGGGGAGTATGGTGGATGGTTCAGTACTCCCCAGTCCCATCGACCATTATTTGTACTGCTCATTATCTGCTCCAAGGATTAGAGCGAGTTGTTTGACGATCTGCCCATTACACGTAGAGTCGTTGTCGTTTAGTCCTTTTCACTTTTCAGACCATTAGCAGGTAAGCTATTATAGGGGGAATATATGGGAGGAGATTTCCAGTTCCGACGTTTATCTTACAACCAAGGGACGCCTCCTGAAAACATTGGTCAAAATCGGCCGATTGGAACTATTTTTTATTTATTTCTGGGACAGAATCAAAAATTTGTATGTTTGCCTTTGAGCACGTAGGAAACAAATTGACCTTGGCAGATCGACTCTAATAAGAGAACGCAGCGGCTTAGAGCGATGTTCACGAGACTTCGTACAAAATGAAGAGGTGACGAGAATCTTCTTGTAACTCAATAAAACTCTTCTTCTCGCAGTTGTAGCTAAGACGCTTTCTCAGAAGCCAATTCCTGACATCAAAGCGTTTACTCCCTACAGCAGGCAGGCAGAATTTCTGACCTACCTACGGACAGTGCGTTATCAGACTCATAATCTGGTTCTGCGGCTTAAGCGGCAGAATCTTGCGTAGATTAAAAACGCATTAGCGCGACGGGCAGCTATCGCCAGCAGATTAGCGGCGGCGTCTTTAATTATGCCGACTCGGCGAACGTTCCCTGAATTAGCGATAACATTAAATTAAGTTAGCCTAATTAGAGAGAACGAGGCGGGATACCGCAGACAACTTGTGCCGACGCAGAGTAATTGACAAGCTTTTCCTTTCAAATTTTTAATTGCACTGGTGACGAGAACAAGCAATCCACCATCTCTTTGAGACATCTTCTGCGTGGATTCTTTCTGTCGCGTTGAAGCGTATGAAGGCCTAACGGTTTCCAAGAAATGCGGTCGAACCGTGCATTTACTCTCCAAGGCATTAAAATCAGGAGTGTGTATTCTAAATATTTTAACAGAGTCGGTAAAAGCAGAAATAGGTGTAACAGACAAGGAAAGTACACTACATCCGCTGTGTCACCTGGATTTCAGCTTTATGATCTTTGAGTCGTCAGTAAAATATGTAACAATGACGTGGAACGAGTAAAGTTGTTTAACACTATACGCATTTAAATGTGGATTGATGCTGTTTCTTTACGGCAGAGTCTGTGTAATAGTAACGAGCATTCAGTTTGCTAACTGGTCCAGTTATTTTTCTTAATTAATGAAAACCCGCTCCTGTTGCTATTTTTTGAGCTTTATTAAGTTCACGTAACTGGTTTCGTCCTTCATATTAGGCCTTTGTCAAGTGTATTTGGGAGCTACGCTATAGTGAAGCAACATCAAATTTGAAGTATAAACTTAATAAGGTACTTGAAAAAAGCAACTGGAGCGGCTTTTCATTAATTGAACAGCAGTTGCAGAATCAGCAGCGTCATTCAGACAAGCAGAGACTAAAAGTTATTTTGCTCTGTGCGAGGGACATCCAAAAATAACGAGAACTGTTTTACAGAAAATCGTGCATTTCACGGAATCTTTATAAAATTTGAATACCTTCAAAAGAATATCCACCATACGTAATACACTTGTCCCAACGTTTTTCCACTGGTGCAAACAGTTTTTAATCTCGTCTGAAGTTATTCTGTTCAGTGCCCCCATCAATTTATCAATTTACTTTCCACTTCTACGTCTTGAAAACGATTCCCTTTATAGCGAACCGGGATGGTTGGGACCATTTTGGTATAGAGATAGTGGAGTGGCGGGTTGTGGAGGCGGTGGAGCTGACCCGGAGGGTAAGTAGCAAAACTCCGCTTGAATTGCGATGCCGGAGTGCTGCGACGCCCCTATATTCGCCTTCTGCAGCTAATTGGTCCGCTGGTGATGCCGATGACGTCAGAGGCCGTTTGACGTTTGTGTCTTGCTTTGCTGACACTGTTGACCTCAATCAGCAGCGCATGACGGAGCTAGCACAGTGCAGCTCTGAGTGAGCAGTGCCAGAGACTCGTACGTCCGCTGAATTCCCACAGGCGGCCACAGCTACAGGGTTAGAAGCTCGCCCTGGTGCAAACGGATGGCGGTAGTACAGCCCCGGCTGTGAACCTCTACATTCCAAAGAGGTAGTTTGGTGCTGCCGTGGACCTGGGAGATAGCTCCCCGCTGTGTCGTCTAAACCCGCGGAGGCGGACCTTTACAATCGTGTGGTGGTCTGTTGGTGTGCTACCCAGACCGACGTCGACTGCTGGCTGGCCCATAGCATGTTGGAGACCGACACGGATCTGGTGTCATGGAGGATGACGCCAGATAGCGCATAACTCTGCCAGAAACAGAGTGTATTTATGGTGATTAGCAGCACTCATGTTACCCCGTTACGCCGCCTCACGCACTTACACATCAACACCTCTGTTTCCAAACGGTATGGCCTTTCTGCGATGTCACCACGCCTGCGCGGCTCAACGCGGCTGTTTTGCGGTGTACACAGGCTCTCTTGGTGATATTACATATCAGCGCCTCTGTGTCTGCCCGCTTGCTTCGCAGACGGATGCAATGGAGCTGCTTTAGTTCAATAACGCCCAAAATTTAGCTATGGCGTTACACTCTTCAGGTTTCTTTTCATTCTTGAGACTAAAAAGAGTCAGAAGTGGCCAAGTCGGGTGAGTAGGGTGGATGAGAAACGTAGACATTTGGTTTTCATCTCCGAAGTACCTCACATCCAGTGCTATACACGCAGGGGCGTTGTCCTAGTGAAGAAGCCAATACCCTGATTGCCATAATAAGTCACTTTTTTTCTTTTTTTCTCAGTCTCTCACGTAATCATTTCAGGACTTGAAGATAGTAATGTTGGTTATCTGTGCTACCCTGGAAGAAAATAGTCGTGGTGAACGATCCTCCTGAGGTCCAAAAAACAAACCAATCTTGTCTTTAAGTCGAATCTCACCTACCTTCTTTGGTTCTTGTTGATGAAAGTTATTTCTTGGTTTCTGGGTCGATAACAACGGTTCGTCGCCAGTGATGAATTATACGTCAAAATTCGGATCAGTTTCTCACAGTTCTTTCAGTTCATGTCACACACGCAAACAATTAGCTCTCTGGTCGTCAGAAAACACACACTGAACCAATTTTGCTGAATATGTTTTATCTTAGGATATTCAGTCAAAATTCGTCAGCATGAACTCCAGGATATTATTGTCATTTTCACTAACTCATCAATTTTTATTGTACGAGGACCAAACAAGATCGCAAGGCAGCTTATTTAAATGTTCTCGTCCATTCTGGAAGTTGAGGGATGTCCCGGTCGTGATTAATCTTCAGTTCACATTTGACCCCTTTTAAACTAAGAGAACCTCTCGTAAACCCTTGTTTGGAGCAAAGTTTCTTACCTATAAATCACCCGAGACCTTGTGATACTCTCTACTGATGATTTATTTAACAGGAAACAGAACCTAATGTTAGCACGTTGTTATTTAACGTTTGCCATTGAAAAATCGCCAAACACGTGAAACAGTGCTTCGAGAAAGAGTCACACTGACCACAACAATGTTTCCACACCAACGCCGCTAAAAAAAATTAAAAGGAATGGAAATCGTCTCCCCGGTCCAGTGATGGTATGTACACAACAAATTAGCTACAGCGCCACGAAAGACGACATAAATTTTCTGACAAGATCAATTTTCCTGACATAAAAAAATCCCACAGCTAAATTAGAAAATACCTTCATCACCAGACAAACAGTACAATATATCTTGGAGTTCAGATGCCGGCCGCTGTGGAAGAGCGGTTCTAGGCGCTTCAGTCCGGCGGCGCGCGGCTGCTACGGTCCCAGGTTCGAATCCTGCTTCGGGCATGGATGTGTGTCTCATTAGGTTAGTTAGGTTTAAGTAGTTCTAAGTCTAGGGTACTGATGACCTCAGATGTTAAGTCCCATAGTGCTCAGAACCATTTGAACCATTTAGTTCAGATGAAGCAAAAGTGTTACTTTGCAAAACAGATTCATTGACCGGCCCTCCACAGCTACTCCAGCATGTGGTAAGAAAACACCACTAAGCCATTTATAGTGTAATGTGATATTCATTACAACATCACGTCTACTGTGATTTTATACAGTAGTCAAAGGTGCTCTTATTCTGTGTTAACTTGATGTAAAAAAAATCTGCTGTTTGCTCCCCTAGTATCTGTATGTGTGGACCATATATGGATATACGGCGGCCAAAACCCACAACGAAATAGGAAAGAAAACGTCAGTGGTTGTGGAAGACGAGTGGTACTTTGACGGTACATATGGAAGGTGCGGCGAACTCCTCAGAGCGAGTGAGTCACCGACATTCGCAACAAATGAAGGCTGCCTTTGAACTGAATCACTGTGATGGTAGACGTTGCTTGAAACGCTTCAATATGTGTTGAGTTACGTGATTGTCATTATCCAGAATGTTATTGTAAGATGTATCTGTCGTTTGACTTGTGTTCTTAAAATATAGAATGATCATTGAAAAAAGGAGAAAACTGGTTATTTCAGTAGTGCTGAGTATTGAAGAGTTTTCAGGGCCACACAGCAGGAAGAAGAAGTCCCACAAAAAATTCGTGCATGGCTGTGGTATAGAACAGCTGGACCATGAGAACGTTTACAATGGTGACCATAGTTATCTACAAAAATTAGTAAAAAGGTAACACTGACCTTGAGTGACAAATATAACGCGGCCTCCTGAACACAGACGTTGACTGTGGATAATATTTCACAGACACAGTCCCTTTGACTATTCAGAAATGTCGCTAACCCCCCCCCCCCCCGCCCCCCCAAAGATGTAAGTAACTATGCATGAGCAGCGCCTATTAGACGCAGGGGGTGCGACAACCCATTAGTTCTAGTCATTCTACCAGGAAGGAGGTACTGTATATGGCTCGTGTTGTCTGTAGTTCAATCATGCCTAGACCGTCAACGCGGTTCTATTGCGTCCGCATTATTACTTTGTACCAGGAAGGGCTCTTAACAAGGGAAGTGTCCAGGCGTCTCGGAGTGAACCAAAGCGATGTTGTTCGCACATGGAAGAGATGGGCCCAACAGCATGCGAAATGGACAGCTCAGGATTGACATCACGTTCTCTTCAGCGATGAGTGTGGCATATGCCTTCAACCAGAAAAACGTCGGAGACGGGTTTGGAGGTAACCTGGTCAGGATGAATCCCTTAGACACACTGTCCAGCGAGAGCAGCAAGGTGGAGGTTCCCTGCTGCTTTGGGGTGGCATTATGTGGGGCCGACGTACGCCGCTGGTAGTCATGGAAGGCGCCGCAACGGCTGTACGATACGTGAATGACATCCTCCGACTGATATCTGCAGCATATTGGCGAGGCATTCATGTTCATGGACGATAATTCGCGCCCTCATCGTGCATATCTTATGAATGACTTCCTTTAGGATAACGTTATCGCTCGACTAGAGTGGCCAGCATGTTCTCCAGACATGAACCCTATCGAACATGTCTGGGATAGATTGGAAAGGGCTGTTTACGGACGACGTGACCCACCAACCACTCTGTGGGATCCACGCTGAATCGTCGTTAAGGAGTGGATCAATCTGGACCGACAGTGCATTGATAAACTTGTGGATAGTATGGAACGACAAATACGGGCATGCATCAATGCAAGAGGACGTGCTATCGGGTATTAGAGGTACCGGGTGTACAGCAATCTGGACCACCATCTGTATGGTGGTACAACATGCAATGTGTGGTTTTCATGAGCAATAAAAAGGGTGGAAATGATGTTTATGTTGATCTCCACTCAAAATGGTTCAAATGGCTCTGAGCACTATGGGACTCAACATCTTAGGTCATAAGTCCCCTAGAACTCAGAACTACTTAAACCTAACTAACCTAAGGACATCACACACACCCATGCCCGAGGCAGGATTCGAACCTGCGACCGTAGCAGTCCCGCGGTTCCGGACTGCAGCGCCAGAACCGCACGGCCACCGCGGCCGGCGATCTCCACTCCAATTTTCTGTACAGGTTCCGGAACTATCGGAACCGAAGTGATGCAAAACTTTCGCTGATGTGTGTGTACACACACACACACACACAACTACCCAGAGCGTATGTTTCACCCCACATTTTCACCATCATCGTAGAATTCACAGCAAGTGTCTGCGTGTACTGATTTTATGTGCACGTAACAGTCGGCGACTTGCACAGAGGGGTATGCCGTTCAGACTCACAGGGCCTTTGGCACAACACCAATCGATGCTTTGCTGGTGATCCTCGGTATCTATCCAGTAGACATTGTGGCAAGGTGTTTCACAGCCTGCTCTATGTTACGTAAAGGGAATCTGACTAAAAGTCCAACAGAAAATAGAGCAGCAAACAAAGGTTATCTCCTGAATGGGAAGATGAATGCGTGGCAGACAGTCTGGGGCAAAAGTGAAATGGGACGAATAGCGCACAGCTTTTCTTTAATACTCCGATGGCCTGGTTCTTGGTGAGGTAAACCCCGTTCAGGGCACTGTATATTACTTAGTGGGGCATGGATGACATCTTTTCTACCTGTATAGATTCAGCAAGAAAAAACATACACCCGACGACATTATTTTTTAATCTGCCGCGTACAATGGAATTAGACAACCTATCGAGACATAGCGAACCCTGTAAGAAATACTAAAGAATTGTGAACGATGGAGACAATAGACAACGTCGATAACATCATTTCCCCGAACATGAGAAAGATGTAATTACACAGTGTGTCCCAGTTCCTTAAGAACTGCTTATGTGAAGTTCAAAACTGCGATGCTATCCCGTGGCGTGCTGCGGCGTTACGATTCTAAAAATTTCAACAATAGCAATGTAGAAGGTCAAAGCCCTAGAATCGCACTAGCAGGTGTGCTGGCCACGAATGTCACAGTAGGTATTTGACAATCGTCGAAAAATGGCGGAGGAGCAGCGAGGCAACGTCAGGTGTGTTAAGTTAAGCAAATCAGCCAGTTAAACGTTTGATATGATGAAAAGTGTTTATGGTAGTGATTTTTTGAATCGATCCAATGTTTTTAGGTGGTATGCTCTATTTTGTGATGGCAGGGAGGACATTAATGGCACGCAACGAGCATAAAAACTGCGAAAAATCACACAGACGAAAACATCCAAAAAATTGCCAAAATCACCGCATTTTTAGTGTCAGAAGATTTTCGACGTCAACAGCTGCCACTCGTGAAGAGGATGCTCTGGTTTTTAGCTGCAATCATATGAGTGGGCCCAGTGAACTCATTTTTCTGGCCTTCTTGTTTCCGTGCCCGAACACGGTATAGAGAATTGATGGCCGTAGGAATCTGCAAGAGCGGTTTGTTGAGGCAGGAGGACCTGCGGCTTTGTCTTACGCAAGGGTAACACTAGGGAAGACTAGATACGGCCAGTAAGAAACAAACACACCGGTTTGTCGGCCACGAACTGCCTTTTAGTCAGTCAGTGCCTGTGACATGTCGTACATGCCGACACTATGGGCATGAGGCACATCACTGTTCAAGAGTCGAGATGGCTACCGAATCGTCACAAGAACTGAGAGCATTTCCTGTTGTTGGTTTAGGTACGGCTGTCCTTGTTTTCTTGTTTGTTCGTACTAAGAGCTTTCAATAAGTAATGCAACACATTTTATTTCTTGGCCAATTTTGATTGAAAAACTGCGGAATTTGTTGTCGGACATCATGGAATATTCCCAGTTCAGCCCCTATAGTTTAATGAAGTTTCGATAGGGGCGATGCTATCCGTAGCCTTCAAAATGGTGTCTGTAACAGAGGTCCGTTCCAAGCAGAGAACTGTCATTGAATTTCTTTTGCCTGAAAACCAGAACATCGAAGACATTCATAAGCACTTGCAGAATGACTACAGATACATGGCAGAGGACAAAAGCACGGTGAGTCTTTCGGCGAGATGTCTGTCATAAACGCAATAAGGTAGCGAAAACCTGTCCAATCTCCCGCGTGCCGGCCTCGCACACACAACACTGACTCCTGCAGTGTTGAAAGGTGCGAAGACTCTCATTCCATATCGACGATTCACAATCAAACATCTGGCCGCACAACTGGACGTCTGTGTTGGCAGTGCTGACACATTCGTCCACCAGTTGGGGTACTCTAAGGTGTTTGCCCCCTGGGTTCCTTGCCATGCAACAGAAGCGCCTTCCGCCCTCCATATGTTTGATCCAATGAAGGTTGTGCTCAGTGGGAAAGAGTACATGTATAATGGGGAGGTTATTGATGCAGCAAGACATTAGCTCCGATATCGACTTGCAGAGTGGTACCGTGTGTCATATAGGCCGTCCCAGTGAGGTGGCGTAAGGCCGTCGCCTTGAACGGAGATTATGATGAAAAATAGAGTTTTGTGTTCAAAAGAGTGGAGGATAATATGGTTTACTGGAATCCTGAATAAAACCAATCGGCTTTCAGGAAAAAAATGTGCTGCATTATTTATTGAACACGTCTCGTAATTTGTTGTATTCTCTTTATTCGGTGGACAGATTTCCTACAAATACCAGTTGTCTACCTGTATTTGCATGTGCAGTGTGAGGACAGTGTATTCAGGCAGTATTCTGGAATTGTAAGAAATGTATGTTAGTTTGTGCCATTTGTAACGGGCAATGTATCTTGTTGTAAGCAAGGAGTATGACTTCCTATGATGCATGTAAAGTAGTAAGCGACAGCAGCCATCAGGTGCAAAGATTGTGTTATAATAAGAAGTGTTATGTTAGTGAAATGTTTAAGTGTCCTCCTCGTCAGTCTATTTTGTTGTTTTGCCTTTTTTGTTTGTGTGACTGATAGAGGGTCAAGTACGTCGTTTTCAAATCCACAGGCGTTGCCCTGGATGAAATGTTGTGAGTTTCAGCAATTCAAGTAGCTCAAATGCAAGCAGACCAGCAAAGAAAATGAGGGTTGAGAAGGATAAAAATTTGGCTTTGCGAGCAGAAAGTGCAAATGTAGCAAATCGATAAAGACTGAGGAGGAATATAACCTGGCTTTGTGCCATGTACTCCAGAGTATGCGGAGACAGTGCAACAGGAATGGGTTAAAAACAGGGATCTATGTGGTCCTCCATTGATAGGTTGTACTAGGTTTGTGCAAAGTTTTGAAATGTTAACAAACGGGAGCGCTTGCGCGGAAGCAGAAGATAAAGAGAAAGAAATTAATAGTGTGAGTTTCATTGATGCGTGAAGAAGTAACGTTGTAGAAGATAAAGAGAATAGGCCTAGTGTGTTTTTTGTCCTAGTGTGTTTTTTTGGCCTAGTGTGTTTTTATCGACGCCAATGCCTTGCGAAAATGCAGAGTATGAATTATCTGTAATGTTAGGCGAAGCGAAAGTTCACTATACTGGAAGTAAATGAGAGTGTGAATATCTGCATGAATGACATTGATTTAAGTGCAGTAGTATCAAAAAATGGTTCAAATGGCTCTGAGCACTGTGGGACTTAACATCTGATGTCATCAGTCCCCTAGAACTTAGAAATACTTAAACCTAACTAAGCTAAGGACATCACACACATCCATGCCCGAGGCAGGATTCGAACCTGCGACCGTAGCGGTGACGTGGTTCCAGACTGAAGCGCCTAGAACCGCAAGGCCACACCGGCCGGCACTGGTGGGTCGTGAGTTGAGCTTCAGCGAGCTTGCTGACAGGCTACACAAACGTTGTCAAAAAAATGTTCAAATGAGTGTGAAATCTTATGGGACTTAACTGCTAAGGTCTTCAGTCGCTAAGCTTACGCACTACTTAACCTAAATTATCCTAAGGACAAACACACACACCCATGCCCGAAGGAGGACTCGAACCTCTGCCGGGACCAGCCGCACAGTGCATGACTGCAGCACCCTAGACCGCTCGCCTAATCCCGCGCGGCACAAACGTTGTCATTCGGCCTGAGAAGGCCTACATTGTTTCTGACTATCGCCCAGGATGGGCGTATGCTATCGTCTCCGGTCACAGTGGCACCGAGGTTTAAACACAATCTGTTCCGGTGTGACGCCGCTGCGGCCACACAGCGGTCGAATTAACAGGGGCTGCCTGTGTCATCCATCCCCGATGGATCAGAGAGGCCTGTTTCAGGCCTCCGAAGTCGTGCTGCTTGAAAGACGTATCGCCTTCCTGTGGGCAAAAGACCTAACGCTTAGCCCAAGGCCACCTACGTCACAGAGGACAACAATCTTCTCGCCAGCCACGATTCCATACTTGTAACTAGCAGGAATAAAGGACCATGATAACCAGAGAAGTTTTACTGATGGTTTGCTACTCGACTACAGTCACCACAATTTTCCCAGCCCTTGTCCCGACGGGGAAATGGCGTCCCATCCTGACTTTCCAGCAGTCGGTTCATCCATCATCATAGAGGCCATGGCCCGACCCCTACAGTAGGGCGCATGTTATATTATTGATTAGCTCTGTTCTGTGTCCTGTAATGACGTGACCTAACTGAAAAAAATTATTTAGTATTTTCCTTCATTTACAATGAAATCCTTATTTCTATAAACTCCTAGAAATTTTAAAGTTGTGTGTCAGTCGTTAGCTGTTGGCGACATACAACAACTGTGTCTGAGACGGGAAATGCAAGATAAGAAAACTGTGAAAGTAGAATTTCAAAAAATAACGAAGACAGATCATCTGCAGAAAACCTGCCAATAATAATTAAAATGTAATTTGAGATTTATTCTGTTATGAGGTTGTTACCATCTGTGAAAAGAAAAGAAATTTCTGCTTGTTGTGAATTAAATGGTTAAACTGAAGGTTTGTGGGAAACAATAATGGACCTTCAATGGAACCTTGTGGAATGCTATTAATAATTTTGTTGAATAAGCCTGATTAACTTTCGTAGTTGATTGACGGTGCGATATCTATCCACTGCAACGTATCATTTTATTCCATAACAGTGCACAGTGTGGGATATGAATACATACACCAAGAACCGATGAAGTCCTGGAATGAAATGCATATTTTTATGTTGTGGATCTTCGCTGATGATCACGTACCTAATTAAGAATACATTCATTGAGGAAAAGCTGTGGTGTCGCACTGAAGTTTTCATAAGCTTTTACACAGTCAATTAACACATCCGAGACATGTATCACGCTTATAAAGGGACGTAGCATTATCTGTGATGCAGGGATGTTGAACGGGTTCTATGAAATGGTGTTATATCGGAAAGTATACGTTGTATTATTCATGTTTACTTTATATCTGGCAGTTCTTCAGAGACTAAAAGAATGTGTCGTACGGGACCTCGAAACCAAATATTCGAGGGCAACAGTTCACACGAACGTTGCTCGCGAAAGGTTCCACTAGGTCGATACTCCATTAGAACCCGTCAGCAATCATTTATCCATCTGTTCGGGCGTTGTACACAATCACCTCTGACAACAGTTCACGCATTTCCTATCAGCATTCTCATTCGATTGTCGTTTATAAAGAATAGTATACGATTCCAAGCACATTACAAACATACTACGCATACTGTTAGTGCAAAGAAGAGCATACCTCATTCACTTTGTTTTGAAATAACAAACGCAGCTACTCCAAGATGCTTTACCACTAACACAATACTATACTGGTCCTATTATAATTAGATCTCCTTTGTAAATGTGCCTCATACATAGATTAATAGATAAATTAGTTCCGTTTATTAGCCTTGGGGAAATACAATTAACAAGAGGGTCTATGCTTCACGTAAAGCTTCCTGCAGTGAATATCTGGTGGTTCTCCGCACTTGAAACAAACTTTTTGGATTCCCAGATGTCTCTACAGTAAGTGAATGCAGACTCGATAGTCAAAGGTCGGAAAAATGGTGTTGAATGTAAGGTACTTTCTTGTCGACTAATGGTGGCCACTAATGTCCTGTAAATAAAATCGGACTTCGGTGGAGGTTTTAGTCGCTCGACCACTTTCCAACGTTCCGTCCTCCCCGTGAGTTATCTATCATCCTTAACACCATCAAATGATCTAGAAAAATACTGATTTTTCTAGAGTTATCGACTCCTAAGTGTCGTCAGCCGCATTTTCTGTATTGTTTATTCCGCTACTACGGCAATGTGTAACAGGAGTCAACCCAAACAAACACTGGTCACCACGTGTTTTCATGGACCGCCCACCGACGACGGAAAACGTCGAATACTTTCCCGTTACAAACAAAATGTTTTTTAAACCAAAATTTTACGTGCCCATTCAATAGAGCTGTACGAAGTTAGTCTGGTGCGATATTCTTTTTAGCGACATGTATTAACAGAGACAGTACAATATGAAGAATAACCACTGTACCAAGTTAGTCTGGTGCGATATTGTTCTTAGCGACATGTATTAACAGAGACAGTACAATATGAAGAATAACGAAGTGGTCCAGAAGCGAAAGCACCGCCCTGGTCCTCGCTGCCTGGTACGGCCGTGCAGCAGCGCTGCTCAGTCGCATTTTCCTGCAAGGTGTGAATACAGGCACCTCGAAACAAGATAGCTCTTTTCTGTCACTCTGTCACCCCTCCACGTCGAGCCATACTACTACGCAAATTCCATACAACCAACTGGCACATACGTGCTACTTCAACGCGGTGGCTTACACCAGCGATGGAGAGCCACATGACCGATTAGAATCAGTACGAATGTTAGTGAGTTAGATACTTCAGGCTTATTACGTGATATCTCCAATTTAAGAAATGAACTATTGATTTGGGATGCCGAACGACTAAGCTTCATAAGATTCGAAAGGTATTTTTGCAGTACACGGAATGTTCTTGCAAAAGTACCAAAAAGAAACAAGCACTCCATCAGAAAAACGTGGCTTAAAACTGGATTCCGGACTGGGAATCGAGCCCGCAGTATAGACTTTCAAGGGCAATACTCTTGACGTCTGAGATATCCAGGTCCGACTCACGACCCGCTCTCTCAGCTTGTCTTTAGTCATTATTTCTGTTGAAGGATACATAAAGATAAGAGGAAAAGAATCTGTTTTCTTCACAGGATAATAAAATCTAGTCGGAGGAGAACCAATTTGTTAGAAATCTTGTAAAAAAGATGCTACAGTGTAAATAGTAATTCTGTAGCTGTTCAACAGTAACATTCTTATTATGGTATGTTTCAGAGCTGTCCAAACGAAATGATGTGTTAGACAAGACCGAAAACAAAAACCTTAGTTGGAATTCATCATCATGACTTTTCACTACGGGCCGTGGCAGAAACAGAATATAATCCAACTGCTATCTGTAATCTTGAGAAGCATACATTGGTTTTTACTGTCTGTATGTGTCTTCCATCAGTGTTCGACGAAAATCGGAGAATATGAATTCAGAAGATGAATAAAACAAAAAGTTGAAAGTTGTGGCACTTACATTACAGGATTATTACTTCAAAAAGACGAACATCTTTTTCCGTCCATTCAGTGATTGAAGTGAACAGTTGAAGTATAGCTGCGGACTATGGCTCACCGTCAGTTTTCTGTTTAGTTTGGTTATAGCAATAATCATATTTGCATAAAGTGATTTCAAACCGAAATGAATAGAAAGTAATTCACTAGAAGAGTAATCAAAGGGGCCTTACTATCTATGCTCTTGTTCAAGTCTGGTAATTTACCTCACTAAACCTATCAAAGAATGTTATTAGTAAGGTTGGGATACTTGCCATCGCTAATTTATGTATAGTATAGTATCTCCAGAAATTCGTGCGAATGTTGTACACCGGAGCACCGTTAGGACAAGAGTAAATCTTACTGAGTAAATATTTTGTCAAATGGACAAAAATACGAGGGTCACACTGAAAGTTGTGAGCAACTAACTGTTAAATTCAAATTCCAACAATGCAACAAAAAAGACTGCAGAATCGTAGTCTATAGACGTTCTACCTCATGTTGCCATATTTTCTCGTTAGCGTATATCACGTGACCACAGACAGACGGTCCAAAATGGCGCACATCAATGTTTCGTTTCGACAGCGTACTGTCATTGAATTCCTTGTCAAAGAGGGAAAATTGCTACTGAAATTCACCTCAGACTTCAATGTAGATACGAAAATGTCTGCATGGCTGATAGCGGTGTTACGAGATAAAAGCATTTCAAAGACGGGAAAGCGGCTATCCAAGATGAGCCTCATAGCTGTCACCCGTGAACTGTCTCCACGGAACGCAACAATGAAAGAGTTGCTGAGCTCATTAAAGAAGACATACACGTCACAGTGACTGCAATCGCCGCTAAGCTTGCCGTAGAATGTAGCACAGTACAAGAAATGATTCAAAGCTTAGGTTATCGAAAAGTTTCTTCCAGTTGGATGCCTTTATGCCTTTTTTATTAACCGAAAAGCACAGACTTCAGAGAAGAACCATTAGCGAAAACATTCCTCAGAGATTTCAGAATGAAAGTAATGATTTTTTGGCGGGTAATGTGAGAGGTGTTGAAAGCTTCCATCATTACGAGCCTGAAACAAAACGTCAGAGTGGGAAATGGCACATTTCGATTCGCCAACGAGTAAAGAAACGAAGGCTGTGCGATCAACTGGAAAGGTTATGAGTAGCATCTTCTGGGCTGCACAGGTTGCATTCTGGTTGATTTTCTTGAACCTGTACAGTCCAAAAATGCTGCCCGCTATATCTAGACACTTTGGAAGCTCCGATCATCACCTTGCAACAGAATACCGCACGTGCTCACACTGCCTGTGCCACAGTGGAGAAGATTAGAACTTTGGGTGAGAAACTCTTCGACATCCTCCCTACTGTCCTGACCGGCATCCTCCGACTACCGTCTTTTTGATTCTGTAAAGGAAAAGGCGTGTAGCCAACACGACGAGAAGATGGAGGATATTCAGAAAGCTGAGTGTCAGCTTCTTCAGGCAGCCGGAACGTAGTTCTATCGTAAGGGTATTTTCAAACTTACAGAACGACGGACAAATATGTGCAAAATAATGGAGACTATGTCGAAAAGTTAGAGAAAAATCTGTAGTTTACAATGATATACTTGGTTTCTCTAAAAAATAATTATCAACAGATTTAAATATTGTTGTTCATTTCTTTCAGTATGACCCACGTAGTTACAATGTAGAAAAGTTATTTCATCGTCGCGTCTTAGTTGTAGTCGCTTTGAGCAACAGCTTCTTTAAGCTCACATGGTTTCTACATTATATTTCATTGGTATACAGCTATACGGGTTGGTCAGAAACAGTCTGGAGAGCTTGTAAGGGTGTTGCAAGGTAGGTTGCGCTGAGAAATAATTGTTAAGAAAAAAAAATTCGATATGCTGTGCCGTTCCCGAGTTAATTAGCATTGAATTTAGCCAATCAAGCCGTTGCGCGCGCAAATTCAAGCGCCCCGCCAAAGACGGTGTGCTTCGTTTGGTTTCCTAAATCCGAACAAGGGAGCGATACAAAAACTGGACATGGACAGTATTAAGGATCGAACCCGAGCCAAAAGCTGAGTGGTCTCGCTCACTATTATCCACAGTATGAGAACAACTGACACTAATTGAATCTGACGGGCAGCTTGAATTTGTGTGCGCAGCTGCCAGATTGGCTTACTTCAATGCTAATTACGGCGCGACGTATCGAATTTCTTTCAAAGAATTATTTCTCAGCACAACGTACCCTGCAATACCGTTACAGGCTTTTCAGACTGTTTCTGACTACCCTGTATAATACGACTTCACTGCGCTCAGCACCGGTAGCAAGCTAGTGTCTCTGGGCTCTGGAACTTCTGATCGTCCACAGCAGAGACGTCAGAGGCGTGCAGGAGGAGCACTTTGATGCATACGAGGCACACACCGCCATCCACCAATTTAATATCAGGCTGTCCACTACATCAGAATTAGCACAGTATTCAGAATGTGCGCAGTGAAAATGTAATAAGACTTTGCTGAACAAATGGAAAGTATTGAAGCTAACACGCAGTTCACCATTTCTCCTCTGGCTATGCTTTGTGCAAGTGAAAAATGCCAATTCGCGTTGTGGTTCGAAGTCCACGGAAAACCATTGGCTACATGCGGCTGGTTGGACAAGTCACTTCACAAGTAGAAAAAGCCACATCTATCAGTGGTACACCTAGTAAATCACAGTGCTCCTCCAACCAGTTAATTTTAACAATACGTGATAGATTCACAGAACATCTTCATAAAAACCTGACTATTATCCAACAGATAACCATTACTGTTCGTTAACCTCTTAGCAGATTAACCTAGGCTAATATGTGGTATCTGTCCTTTCGGACAAGTCCGAAAGAATAGATATCATTTTGATCCTGCAGCCACTATGAATAAAGACACAAAGGAATTAAAGACTTTAGCTGGCAGTTGGCTCTGATTTACATCGATGGAGAAAGTTGAAAATTTTTGCTGGACCGGGATTCAAACCCGAGTCTCCTGCTTACTATGCCTGCCGCTGTGGCCGAGCGGTTCTAGTCGCTTCATTCCGGAATCGTGCTGCTGCTACGGGCGCAGGTTCGAATCCTGCCTCGGGCGTGGATGTGTGTGATGTCCTTAGGTTAGTTAGGTTTAAGTAGTTTTAAGTCTAGGGAACTGATGACCTCAGATGTTAAGTCCCATAGTGCTTAGAGCCATTTGAACCATTTTTTGCTTACTATGCAGATGCACTACCACAGCCCCATCAGGACACAATGGTCAGTACAACCGCACAGACTACCCCATCATGCCTCCCGTCAGACCCAAATTCTCAACTTATAGAATGCACTAGCAATGTAGTGTCCCTGTTCATTAGCGTCATTACACGTTTCCACAGCAGTTCGAGATAGGTGTGCATCTGCACTGAAGGGATCACTGTCCGTCATTCTGTTAATTATATATGTCCACTAGTAGTAATGTCTTTAATTATTTTGTGTCTTGATTCGTAGTGGTTGCAGCATCCAGATGGTGTCAGTTCTTTCGGACATGTCTGATGGACAATAATCCCTTCAGTTCAGATACACACCATGTTCAAAATCTTACGGGAATCGGCGAGATGCCGTGAGTAATGAAGTTAATAAGCAGGTGCATTGCATCAGCGTATGGTGTGAGCCGGTAGTTTGGTTTTGAGTGAAGGCTTGCTAGGGTAGTTGGTGCAGTTTTGCTGAACGCTGTGTCCGGATGGCGTAGTGGTCACTGCATCTGCCTAGTAAGCAGGAGACGCGGGTTCGAATCCCTATCAGGCACAAATTTTCAACTTGACCTGTTGATATAAATCAGTGCCACTGGCAGATAATGTCTTTAATTCCTTTGCGTCCTAAGCTTGTATGTTTCAATCTGACCATTCATTTGCCATGTGATACAAGTTAAAAATAAATATCGTGAAGCAATTATGGTAGCAACGTTAAGACTAACGATCTTCTACGCCACCCATATACTAACGGGGTAAACTAGCAAATCCTTACGAACTTCGGTAGAAACATGCAGTGAAGTAGACGACTAGCTTCTTAAATTCGCAGTTACTCTGCTACTGTAGCAGCAAAAGTCTGCTGTCCTGTGAAATTACAGTTTTTCAAAGAGCGGTGCCTCTAAAATTTACTCATTGTCATATATCATTCGGAATAATTAGAAAAATCGCGATCTTGAACATGTTCACACTTAACTATAGTAACAATACTAATCCAATATTTAATTTTAGATAATATCATGAATACCTGTTTGAAGATACAAAGTGTCAGTCATGTACACAGGGTATTGCACAATTCCTATTACAGGCTTGTATTGATTATAGAGGAGACGTAGTAGATAAAGTTTCGACAAGGAACCCATGTCTGGAAATGTATCGTTTGTATGCAAACTAGTTGGAAGATTGGACCACTTTGAAATCTCCGGCTTTACGGTACACACACAGCGGAGACAGTAAGCTCTGACCTGTGTGATCTGCAGGAACCCGCAGCATGCCCAATGTTTCGAGAACTCGTCGTCGGGTTCTCTTCTACGTGAGAAAGGACGTCCTCTTCGAAATCGAGAGTGCGGCGTGTACGTGGAGCGAGACCGTGTACCCTCCTGGTTGCGAACGTACTTTTTTCGCAGCCGTTGTTATAGTCAGACGAAGGTGTTATATGACGGCATAATTACAACAGAGACTTAAGACAGCACCCTCTTCTCAGTGTGTGTGCGTATTGTGAAGTGGGAGATCTGAAAAGTCATCCGAGGTATTGTATTTTGTATCCAGATGGTAGATTTCTCGGCATGGGTTTCTTATCAAAACATTATCTAAGTCCTCGCTACAACTCCTAGAAGCCTGTGATAGAAATTATGAAACATCTTGTATAAAAAATTATAAATACGTGAACAGTGTCCCGCAGAAAATTTCATGCGAGTACTATAATATACAATGAAGATATAAAACAAGAATATATGCAGTGGTATTATTCATATATTTCAGCGCACATGTCGGCATCGCTCGCCGTGAAATCTGTTGTGAAATTGTAGGTGTGTGTCAACAGTTGATTTTAAGTAGTTACTGTAAGAATAAGAGGTAGATGACTGTTTCGTACCCATGAGATGGAGTTTATATCTCGTATCACAGCTGCAACACATTCTGTAGCACTAAAAACGGCAAACAGAAAACTGCGGTAATCTGCTGAAGTACAGTAACATTCGTTCGGATAAAAAAATCTGTCAGCAATAAATGTATTTACGGGTCGCAAAAAGATTTGTAATGTAACTCGAGTGAAGGCTGTCATGCAAAGTTACTAGCCCTAAAGTGTAATATATGTATCACAAATTAATCTAAAGGTGTACAGAGAAATAACTGGAATTGTGTAACTTGAATGGAGACTGCGATACGCAATTAAGAACTGAAAGGAACATATGTATCGGGAGTAAATCGAAGCGTGTCAGGAAATGAACTATGTATCGAAAATAAATCGATAATGTAAAAACAAAAACTTTTGTAAAGACTGCAACACAGTACACGATGTAATGCAATATTCACTTCAGTTATTTTTCTTGCGCAAAACAATCTGCTATCTTGAAGTTGTTCAAAGAAGAAAGAACGTACTTAATATTATTTTAGCTGGCTGGCTGATTACAAATATTTCTAACAATGCATTACTAACTAAAGCTGACCTGGCAATGGCAAACTATAGCACGCATAATTTATCCTAACTTAAGCACATCTGAATTTCACAGTATATTCCGTGAACTGCTGAACGAGAAGCAAATTGTGATTAATATAAAAACACAAAAATAATTTTTAAACGTCTTCCAAAGTTGTGGAATGCTATAAATGTGATTGTGGCTATGGTCTCTAACGCTCGACGCCCCGTGAAATGGATATTTTGCTTTAACGTATATATAAGTAATTTTTAGATAACAGCCTAACCTGTGTTTGATGTAGGCCTACAATTCCAACACTAGCCTATTTGCTTCATTTTCACGATAGTAATTCCGTCAGTTTTTCTGGAATAACCAAACATAGCGCAATTGGAATGTACGGGTTTTCAAGCTATGTAAGCCTACACCATGCTTTGTGACATACCAATAGTTAGTTACTTGTTTTCATGTTCCATGTAGTATTTGCTAGATAAATAGTAATGATGTGGAATGAGACTTTATATAGTGACCTTTTTTTTGTAAATATGCCTCTATGTTGATCATTCATTAGTTTATTTTGTTTTTTAATTAAATATGGGCAACTGTTAGCCAGTAATACCTACCCATCGCCATTTACACATTACAGTAATAGATTATTTTCTGTGGAGTAGGAGGAGTTGTCAAAAAGAAACGTTTTCAGTTTAGTTTCAAATTTTATTTTACAATCGGTCAGGCATTTTATGGCAATGGGTAAGTAATCAAAACTTTTTGTTGTAGCGTTGTGAATCCCTGTCTATGCTATAAACAGCCTTAATGTGTCGTAATGAGGGTCATTTTTTTCTTCTGGTATTGTAATGATGTGCATCATTGTTCCTGTTGAAGTGCAGTGGATTATTTACAATAAACGTCATGAGGAAAAACTATACTGTGAAACGGATTGACTGCTACTCACATACGAATCAGCACACAGACAAGACGAAAAGAGTATCCACATAAGTTTTCAGCCAAGGTCTTCTTCAGAAAAGAAGCAAAGCACACATACACATTCGTACAACCATACACACTGAAGTCACACACACATGACCACTGTCTCCGGATCTTCTAGCCAGAATGTTTTGCAAAGGGGAATCAAATGCGAACAATGGAGAGAAATTTAGGGCGTGAGTTGCTTCCCCAACAATCAACGCAGGATGAGACCGTTTATATTACAGTGTGGATCGGATGTCGGAGCGTTGGCGGTTTGGAAGGCAATGAAAAACACAGGATGAAGAGAAAGAACGGACACTGAGTAAAGTAAGTCAAATCTAAAGTGAAACGACAGAAATAAAACCACTACAATAAAAGTAAGCAGTGCAACCTTAACTCATGTATACAAAACAAAATATTGCTCGAACAGCTTACGAATGAAATGTGATTCCTTTGAACTTTAGATTACGATCATATCGATTAGTACACCAGTAAACAACACAAGCTGGTATTTTTCATGAAACAACTACATCTCCACAATCAAATCACCCAATGCAGTCGAAATTGGGCACGGACACGTCAGAGTGATGCCACGGGGAAGCATAAAGCGGTATACCATTGGGGTATAAATAAGGTGAACCTAATGTTTTGGGCAATTTCAGATGGCGGACGTAGACTTCAAGTTTCTGATGTAATGACAACTCCCTTCTTGTCTTACTTCCATGACCATCAAAACAGTACTGTGACGCGTTCTCATAATCGATTTGAGCTTGCAAAGAACTCTCAAGTAGCGAATACTGCTCGAAATTCGTAGATTTAAATGGTCACTTTGTAGAAACGCCATATATTGCACTCAGGTAACAGCAGGAACTTCGTATGTGATAATAACTGGGTTATGAAGTCTTTTGCTTCAGATTACTTTGCAAATGACAAAATTGCCCAGTACAACGCATGGATGATACTATAACTTGCAGCAATACAAAATAAAATTCAGAAAAGATTTTTCTGACATTGAAGTAATACATATTTAATTCATTACCAGAATAAAGACTAATTTTTTTCCTTAATGAAATTGTTAATAGTTGTTTCAGGTGACATCTTGAACTAATGATATTACTGTTGTCTGTACTGAAAGAGAGCACTGACGGGATGTATTGAAAGCTCAAGTGGACCCAAAGATCCCATACCGTAAGAAGCTGAAAAATATGCTAAATATGGTTGCGGTTGATAACGAGAGACGTTGACTCAATTCGTGAGATAGCGGAACCAGTGACAGAACCGCATTCAATAAACCTCATCAAGACATTACGTGCAGAATGATACACGGCAGCACAGTGATATATAAATATGTATAATATGATACAGAGCGGAATACTTTAATAAATTAATTTAGGTTAGGTTATTAGGTCCCAAGCAAAGCACCAATTTGGAAATCGCGACATATTCGAAAAGAACAATCAAAAGACTGTGACAATCGTGATTATAGCTATAAGGCCGACTGATTCTCTCGCACAAATGTGCTCTCTGCTCTTAGATATCAACGTAGCCACCACCCCTGGAAATCGCTACTGATTATTAAGAAAAGGCCGGAATCAATACACCAATAACGTCTCACTGTAAAGCATATGTCGGTAATTTCCAAGAATGTTTGCCTATCGAAGCCGCTGGCTCCAAACGACAGCCGACGAACGTGCTATTCTAAATCAATCACGCGACTGTGGTGGCGGGCGTTATGAGCATGTTTACAGTAGTCAGTACAGAAACTACAAAAGAAGAGCGTTACTAAAATACTTGTAGTTACAAAGGAAACGACTTACCTCACTCGTCGTCGACGTTGTCGTCATGAGAAAGTCCATTTGATGCGTATGCTACGGGAAGCATTCCCTTTTTGCCGTAATATTGTTAGACTCTGTCAATGTGACGCAAAAATATGGGTAGGGTGTCACATTTCGGACAAAAATTCAAACAATTTTCTACATTTCATAATTATGCAATTAGATACTTCCACGTGAGGCAATCGGACGAAGAAACGTCTACAATACCACACATCCCACTCACTACCGTCATAAATCGTTTCGGTTTTCCTAGCAACTCACAAATAATTTATCATAACGTCCACCACCACAGTCGCGTGATCGATTTAGAATCGGGCGCGTTCGATATCTATCGTTTGCAGCCCGCGGCTTCGATAGGCAACAGTTTTTGGAAATTACCCATATGTCATTGAAGCGGAGAGATTCGGCTGTTTTTACTCTTATTTCACGATAATTTATATCTCTTGGTAATTCACTAACGCACGGAACGCAAAACGTAACAACTATTTCATTAATTAAATAGAAAGATAATTAAAAACAAACGTTGGCCTTACGATGCAGGCAGCTGTCTGCTTGTTCACCGCTGGGAGCGCTAGTGTCTCTTCCGCTTACTAAAGGTAACAACTTTCGCACCAGAGAGGGTCGCGACTGTATGTATCACACTCTGATCGAAGCGACCATTTCTCAGAGCCAAGTTTCCTTCTGCCCAGAGCAATACTAAAGCTCAGCCATTAATTTCAATTTATTAGACTATATTCTACCAGGAATTCTCATCTCACAACATGACTCAACCAAAGGCTCCTTGAACCTCACCCGGTGACACGGAAGTCGTTTCTGCATGACCTTCCAGTGGCCTACAGCCTTCATCAGCGATACGTAGAGATACACCGCGCTGACGAGAAGCACAACATCACACGCCAGTGTATCCAGGAGAAGGAGCCTCTCGTTCGCAGAGCAGTCGCACGGGATGAGCAGGTGGTGCACGACGCCGCATGCTCCGTGGCAGTAGGGCGTCCACAGACCGTACGTGACGACGACGGTGAAGGGGACGGCGGCCAGGTAGCCCAGCTGGCACTGCAGGGACCGCGAAAGGTAGCACTCCTTGAGCTCGAGGTGCACGAAGTAGGTGCACACCGTGATCACCACCAGGCCGCTCGCCACCGTCCTCGCCAGCGTCGTCTTCCCGGCCACCTCGTAGCCGTACGAGCTGTGGTATATGTCCAGGCTCCACAGCACGCACAGCAGCCACCGGTAGTCGAACTCGTACGTTGGGGCGGACAGCACCCGCAACAGCCAGCGGCCACGCACTGCCTTCTTCGCCGTCAGCATGAACTCGTTCACGCGTGGAGTTTCTTCCGGCATTTGTGAAGCTATACGATGCTTCGAAAGTACGTGCGATTTCCACTCACTTCAATTTAGTTGAGAATTTAGAGAGATACTCGGTAACCGAGCTAGGGAGTACCGTAAATTTTCATCGGAACAACAGTTATGTTGGAGACCAAAGACCGTAACTACAAAAGGTGGAACGTAAGTTTGCATCCAAAGAGTAAACCACAACAGGCAGAGATATTATTAGAAAGGCAATTTACACAACCATTTCTTCAAATCCATGATGTATTTTGGATGCATAAAGAATTAGTTCCAGACTGGAAGACACAGATGACAGTCCCTATATATCGAAAAGGGAAAGATCCATTATTAGCCACTTCTTACAGACTGATTGTACTATCGTCGTGTGTTGCTAAAACATTGGAAAAACCAATAAAAAGGCGATTGGAATAGTGGATAGGATCTTCATACCTGCTAGCTGGATCGCAATTCGGGTTGCATAGAGACGGAAGTTGCATAAACAACATTTCAATATTAGTATCCTCAGTGTAAGCAAATAAACAGCAGTACTATTCTCGAATATTTCAAAAGCATAAGATAATATTCAGACAAACATACTATTAGATAAGTTACTACATTTGGGAGCTCCGCCTATCTTCGTAGAAGGTACAGTACGTTATCATTAGTCAGTGAACTAACTGTATATATCAGAAACCGTGATGGATTCATGGGCCTGTGCAGCGAGGATCGGTGCTCCGCCCACTACTATGTGCAATTTACACCTATGACATGGAAAGAGCAATAATTCAACAAGTTAAAACAATACAGTTTGTAGATGACGTATGTGTGTTTACTTACCATGTAGTATCGCAGGAGGCGAAGAACAACCTTACCTTATCGATAAAGAGCCGGAGTCGGTGACTTTGTGGAAATGGCCTGATGATGGTACTAGAGAAATCTGCGGTACTCTTATTCACTAGGCCTGGTTAAGTCCAAGATACTGTTAATACACGTAGACGATAGAATAATACAAGTCAAAGCACTTATTCGGTACTTGGAAATGACAATGGACAGCAAACTTAGTTCGATGGTACATATTAATAACTTAAGCGAATCCAATGAGCAAATGCTTAATATTATTCGACCACTTACTACAACATGGTGTAGAGCGCATCCTTCAGAGCTGCTGCTACTATATCGCTCCGTCATTAGATCCAGATTGGATTATGGATGTATATACTACAAATAAACGACTTGTAAACTGTTAAAGAAGGTTGCAACACCACTATATGTGCACATGCTTAGGAGTGATGAAATCCACACAAACAAATGCATTTCTGCTGGAAGCGTAAGAGATGCCCACCGTATAAGAACGAAAATGCTTGTGGAACGACAGTACAGAAATTATCATGTTCATAGCATCCAATCCATCAGATTCTATGATTGTACCGTCCTTGGGCAAAAAGTCTGTTAATTTCATTTCGGCATATAATGATTTTGCGTATGAGTTCAAAGATATTGCCATAAATATACAGTGGCCTGTTTACAAATGACTATTTCATCGTCAGGGATCGCACCTCATTCCTAACGATAGAGGGAAAGTCTGGTTTCTGGGAGACAAGAAGGCATGACAGGACAACACTGGATCTGCTATATGTATTCCAAAACTGCAGATATCCCAAAAATATAAATTACTAGCAACTACTTCTAACTAAGTGGCCGAAACAATAGCAGTATTAAAGACGATACAATGGTGTACGAATCAGAAATACATATCCTATGCAACATTATCAGACTCGAAAAGTGTACTTCAAGCAGTATCAAGCACAAAGTCTCGAAAATCATCAATAAATACCTACTCCATATGCGTTATTGGTATTATGAATGCCTCAGAAGGAATAAACAAATTGTCTTTTTGTGGATGAAAGCCCATTGTGGGATTCCAGGCAATGAAAAAACGGATCAATTGGCAAAGCTGGCTACGAGCAACAGGAGACCACTAGAAATAAAGCTTCCCTATGCAGAACCTGGGCAACTTATTCGGAAGAGGACATTCGAGTCCTGATAGGAAGAATGTACGCAGAGCTCACGGCACAAAGGAGGCGACTATACGCAAATACAACCACGAATTTCGAAACAGCCTTGGTTTGAGTTCATTTGTGAACCCCAACAAGCAACATTCATATTAAGTAGAATAAAACTCAATCATGGGACATTTCCAGAGTTTTTATACTAACCAAACACCAGCCTGTGATTGCGGTGGTGATACCCATGGATATACGAACCATATGTTTTTTCTATATTATTTCAATCCAGAAAATATAGTCAGCGGATAACAACTTTTTAGCATTTTATATCAAGAATAAAACCCCACAACCAGTATCAGTCAAGTACTTGCTATATGAAGCCAATATTAAAACGAACTAGGAAATAAACCAATTTATATGTAATGGACAGATAAAGATGTAAAGTTTGATAGTAATCTGTAAGGTACAGGAAGATCTAAGCTACACTAAAAGCACAAAAGAAAACACTCACTTCACAAGACTTCCTGCAAACGTGAGTCATTTTGGCGTCACACGAAATAGGAAAACCGCGCGAACCGCCATCGACTTTCTTTAGCGTTCGATGCGGGCCTGTCTCGCACGGGTCGCAACTCACAAGACTTTGAGCTCACGTGACGTCATTTTGACGCCACACGCAGCACCGAAAATTTTATAAAAACACGTTGTTCTTTGCCCGATTTATTACAATCACTATCACAATTAAACGTCACATAATGACTTACTGGCGGGTAAAGCTCTTATGTCATACAATGTGCGGCACAGATTCTAATGTTCTCCAATGCGATTCTGGTGTAGTGATTATGAGCGTGAATTATAAAGCGGAAGATTGCTAGGTTGCTGGTTCGCGTCTTTCTACCTCCAAATTTCCCCCTTCTAAAATATTCTGTAACTTCCTGATTAGTTCTGTAATATTTTATGTCGCGTGCATACGGGGTGTAATAAAAATGCACTGCAGAAATTGCAGGACTCACGCCTCACAAGTAGACGAAGAAGTTATGTTATATAAATGTGGATCTGGAAAGGCTAAGTTTCCATGTTACAGTTCAGCTTCTCCAACTCATTAATCATGGTAAACATACACGAACAGAACGCACCAGCATACCACATGCAACTCTTCTCATAGGAAATTTTCAGTGTGCCCTCCGTGGGTATTGATACATGCGTCAACCCGCCGTCGTAGTGGGCCACGGATGCGCTGATACATTCGTGGAGTATCGCGACGGTTTCGTAGCCTTCCATAATACGGGCACGGACACTCTGAACGCCTTGTACTGGGGTTCCATACACAAGAGCTTTCAAAATCCCCCACAAATAAGGGTCTAGTGCGTTTAGGTAAGGAGAGCGTGGAGGCTACGCAATTAGTCCATCTCTGCCTGTCCATCTGTCAACGAATCTGCTGTTTAGAAGCTGAAGGCCATTAACAGTAAAATGATGAGGTGCTCCATCGTGCATGAAGCACATGTTTTCTAGCACAGCTAGACGCACATCTGCTAAGAGGTCAGGTAGAACATTCGCTACAAAATTATGATAACTTTGTCCGTTGAGCCTGGTTGGAAGAAAGTGAGCCCCTAACAAAGAATCAACAACAATGCTGGCCAGATCAGTGACAGAAAATATTTGTTGGTGATTTCCTTCAACAGTTGCGTGAGGATTGACGTCTGACCATAAATGCAGATTGTGAAAATTTACAGTCCGATCTATTTGAAACGATGCCTCATCTGTGAACAGAAAAGAAGCACTAAAATTAGGGTTAACGTATTGTTGAATGAAGCATTCACAGAAGAGTACCGGTGCAGGAAAATCATCTGCTGGTAGTGGTTGCACACTCTGTGAATGGTATGCATACAGCTGGTTCTCGTGTAACACTCGCCAGACAGTGATGGGGTCAGCATTCAGCGTCGCAGCTACGTGTCTTGTACTGACACTAGGGTCGTCGTCAACTGCGTGAAGAATTGCCGCCTCCTGTTACGGTGCCATCGTCCTTCTAGGGCTCCCCTGGTCGCGAGTATTAGGTTTAAATGCCACATGTTCCCTAAGTCGACGATCAATGGCTCATAACGTTTTCCTGGGCACCTTCGGCCTGGAAATCTCTCCAGTTACAAATGTTAGGCGCGAGCACCAGTGCCATCAGCTAATCCATACGTCAAATAGGCATCTGCCGTCCCTGCATTTGTGTACTCTGCCATTGCACGAGCTAAGTCTGTCATTAACTCTACGTAGTAATCCATACGCTTGCAAAAGTCGTACTGATCGCTGGAACAGTTGATGTTATCTGTAAACCAGCAACGACGTGCGTCGCATTGCAACAGGGACAGGTAAAACAAAACACTGGCGTCGCACAACGTTACCAGACGCCACCAACAACATTTTCCCCATAATTCTGACGTTCTGCTCTTGTACGAGTGTCCCATGATTAATAAATTGGAGAAAATTAGTTGTAACATAGAAAAGCGTTTCCAGACCCATGTTCATATAATGTAATTTCTTCGTCTACGTGTGAGGAATGTGTCCTTCAATACATGCCGTACATTTTTGTAACACCCTATATGAGAGTGCTCTCTCAGGAATGAGTTGTCATTTTCAGTTATTTACAAACCAAGCATGAAATAAGCAAATGCGAATAATATTCAAAACATGTTGGTCATCTGGTAAAGCAAACTACCACTCAGAATATAAAGCATAGAAAAGACTGACACATGTGCGTATGAATTAAAGGATAACTTAGTCTCAGCCATCTACGAGACGTTTTCCTTTATTTGATTACCACAAGCTATACCAATATCGAAGCGTTTTCGAGAAATCCCCAATGTACTGGTGTTCTGATACAGCATTTATTCGTAGAACATAGTCAAATGAGCTGCCACTTTAATTGGCGACAATAATGTCGTATTCTTGACTAGAAGTTTGAATATGAAATAAATCACTTTTGAAAACGGGAGCCGGCCGGGGTAGCCGAGCGGTTCTAGGCGCTACAGTCTGGAACCGCGCGACCGCTACGGCAGCATGTTCGAATCCTGCCTCGGGCATGGATGTGTGTGATGTCCTTAGGTAAGTTAGGTTTAAGTAGTTCTAGGGAACTGATGACCTAAGAAGTTAAGTCCCATAGTGCTCATAGCCATTGTTTTGAAAACGGGAAATATCGCCAAAAAAATATTTCCATTTATAAATACGATGCTCAATCATATTTTTAAGAGAATCGAATATCGATACCATACAAAGAACACTACAGCTGTAATGGACAACACGACAAATTACGAACTTGTAAAAAAGAACATTTGTCATAAAGAAATTACATCTACAACTACATAACTACTCTAAAATTCACAACTAAGTTCCGAGCAAAGGATTTATTTAACCACCTTCAAGCTAGTTTTCTAATGTTCCACTCACGAAAAGTGCGCGTGAAAAACAAACATTGAATGTTTTTTGTGCGTTCTCTGCTTTCTCTCATTTCCTTATTTCTGCCTATGTAGGTGGGCGCCAACAAATTATTTTCGCATTCGGAGGAGAAAGTTGATGTTTGAAATTTTGTGAAAACATCTCACCGCAACGAAAGCCACCTATATTTTAATGATTGCCATGTATCATATACGTGGCACTCTCTCCCCTATTTCGCGGAAGTACTAAACGAGCTACGCTTCAACTTTTTCGATATCTTCCTGAATTGTAGCTGACCCGGACGCCACGGCGCGCAGCAATATTCCAGAAGAGGACGGGCAAGCGTAGGGTAGGCACTCTCTTTGTCTCTTGAGCAGAACTGTTACGTCTTCTAAGTATTCTGCCAATAAAAGCAGTCCTTGAGTCGCTTTCTCCAGAACGTTATCTGTGTAATCATTCTAATTTAAGTTATTCTCAACCGTAATCCCCAAGTATTTAGCTGAATTGTGTGGTTTATCGTGTAACCCAAATTTTACCGGGTTCCTTATCGTGCTCATATGGATGAGCTCACCATTTTCACTATTTAGAGTCAATTGACACTTTTCGCACCCTACAGGCATCATGCCTAAATTCTTTTGCAAGTGGTTTTTGTCTGCTGGTGGCCACACTAGAAGATAAATGGTAGCGTAATCCGCAAACAATCCGAGAGAGCAGCTCAGATTGTCTCCTGTATCGTTTATCAAGATGAGGAACTGTAGAGGGCCTACAACGCTTCTTTGGTGAACGCCAGATATCCTGTTTCACTCGCTAACTTTTCGTTAACTACCACGAGCTGACAGGAAAGAAGTGGCTCATACGGCGCTTGTTCGCCCGATTCTTGAGTATTGTCCATCTGTCTGGGATCCCTATCAGGTAGGACTGATAGAGGAGATAGAGAAGATCAAACGAAGAGTGTTACGGAGATGCTAAACAAACTCCACTGGCAGATGTTATAAGAGAGACGTTGTGCATCACGTAAATTTACTATTGAAATTTCGGGTCAGCACTTCTCAGGAGGAGTCAGACAACATATTACTTCCCCCCACATACATCTCGCGTATTGACCACGAGGAGAAAATTCGAGAAATTAGAGCCAATACAGAGGCTTACCGACAATCACTCTTCCCCCGCACTATTCGCGAGTGGAACATGGTTGGAGGGATCAGATAGTGGTACCGAAAGTACCTTCCGCCACACACCATTAGGTGGCTTGAGGAGTGTGATGTAGATGTAGATGTAGATGAAATTGCGAATCCAGTCACACAATTAAAATGACGCTGTATAAGCACAAAATGTGTTTGGAAGTCGTTTGTGAGGAACGTTATCGAAATCCTTCTGGAAATCTAGAAATATAGCCTCTGTTGTGACGAGACAAAACTGCTTTCGTCTAACCATAACTGTGGTTTCTTTGACAGCCCTGAGATAAGGCTCGTCAAACTAGAACACATGAAATATTAGTTCATTTTATTACATACATGAATAAATGGTTTCCTTAACTTTGACACACTTTTTTGCCACAGGATTGCCTGATAATTTACGACTAGCATCGACTATCAAAGCCCCACTTCATGCACAGTTTAACAAAATTTTCTGTCTCAGTACAAAATCAGCCTTTAGTACAGTACAAGTATGAAACGTCCCCTTTAAACAATTATACACGACTGTGCTTAAACTGACGCACAATATTTTTTAGCGCAACGCAATCTGACTTTCAATAATCTCTACAAGAGAATGGCCCTGACTAACATTAACCTGTACTTTTCACAAATCACTTACCTCACAAAAATCTTGGTTACTCCCACTACTGCAATACAGCAAGCGCCACTACTGCCAGCTAAATAAAAGATTCAAACTATGGAAGGCACTAACTACTGATAGGGATAGTTAGCAAATGAAAGATATTAATAGAGAACAAGCAATGTATTTACCTTGATGCCATCATATATATATATATATATATATATATATATATATATATATATATATATATATATATAGCAGTTCATGACAAATTTCAAAACTCCGCCATCTCTCTCCCCACATCCACCACTGCTGGCGGCTTACCTCCAACTGCGCAACGCTACGCGCTGTTCACAGCCAGCTGCCTAACACTACAATGGCGAGTATTACAACAATGCAAAACAGCCACAGACTGCACACAGCACAGCCAGTGATTTTCATACAGAGGTGGCGTTACCAATAAAAAAAAACCTAAACAGCCTACTTACATAGCCCCCATGCTCCCCACAAAAAAATTTTACAAATTTTTTTGGGCACTGGCCAATACATATTTGTTAAAATTTTTCATAATCGTAATTACAATAACAAAGAAATCAAATGCACACACTTATTGATACAATGTTGGTCAAAAGCTAAAATTTTCTCACAGTCCATAAAGATAGTCCTGATCATTCATCATAATAGTAATTACAGTTTTTTTTTTCTCAAAGTCTCATTAGTAAAAGAAATTGCACACAGAAGTAGTGGATTTCCATGCAGTCTTGAAGAAGTAGTGTTGTCCTTCCAACGGAAAGACAGTGCTGACTCTTGACATGCTGACAGGTAATGGGCCACAACAGAGTAAACCCACAGCAGAGTCAGTCGACGTTTTGAAGAATATTGGTAGTTAGGTCATCACAGAGCAGACCCACTGTAGTCCTGGTAGAGATTACGGTATTGGTGGGCCACCAGAGGTGCAGACCCACTGCAGTCCTTGTAGAAATTGGTGGGCCATCAAAGATGCAGACCCACTGTAGTCCTGGTAGAGATGGCCAGCAGCCATCTGTTGTGACTGTGCAGGTGCACAATCACCATTGAAGAGTCTTGTAGATAATATAGCAAGTCCATAACCACCACTTGTGCACTCACAAAGTTTTTTGGAATTGTCCTTAGAACCAGCAATGCTGTTATCCAGTCCCTTGCTGAATTATTAACACACATGCAAACACTAACAGTCCCTACTTCTCACATATTGTCCATATACTATGACCAACAGAAACGTGTGCAGTGAAATTTAACTTACAAGTTAATAATATGATGAACTGGTGTCAATTACCATTTTATAACATAAGAATACAATTACAAAGGTGCAAAATACATCATTAAAGAACATAACAATACAGATAACATTTGTAGTAATATGGGCTTTACAAAAGAATAAAAATATGTACATCAGTGTTACAGAAATAATGACATAAGTAAATACATAAAAGATCAGAATAACTTTTGAAACATCAACTTTACACATGAGCATTAAAACAAAACAGAATAAATAATGTCTAAGCATATTTACAAGGTAAATAACATATTATTAATGCCAATTATATTTGAGGATAACAGTATTCCTCATCATAGTGAATGTAACTTAGTATTAGAAGAGAAAAAAGTTCTATGAAACAGTACACAGAGACAGGAAGAAAACAAATACACAAGGGTACACAAACACATAGGGGGATAACACAATGGAAAGGACAGGGTTCGTTTTCAGTGTAACTTTTGGTACTGCAGTATTTTGCGAACAAAACCTTTTTTTGTTCTTGGAGATCTCCCTTCGTTCATCATTATTCCCAAAAAGTCCTATCTGTACCTCTTTTCTGTATTCTAACCATATTTCTTTCAAAATAAATATGGCTCATTGTACAATACTCATTTAGGCCCAAATCGTTTTCATATCACTTTCAAAGCATTCTTTCCCTATTCTCCATAGTTAGGTTCTTATATAGTCTACCCCCTCTTAAGCTAACTTAAATCTACTGAGCTCAGATATTAAACTAAGGGACGAGGAAATGCAGCAGCACAAAACAATTAACACAAACAGCAATGACAAAAAAATGGAAATTTGCAAATCAAGCTACAGTAAATCTAAATTACCAAGCAATTCACATTACAACTAATATGAGGCAATGCGCAGCAAACAAGAAAAATAAATCTGGCTTAGCAGAGTAACACATATTCAAATTCAGCAACACTATGCCTGGCAAACAGCAGCAGAAAATGAAATACCTAAACATAACATAGCTCAAGCAGAAAAAAATATTACACTAAAGCCAACAATGCAGACAAGGGAAATGTATATTCACATCGTAATGTCTATGTAATTAAAGTGGTGCACCACAAAAGCTAATTATACAAAAAATTACTAAGTACAAGAAAAGAAAATTATGTATGCAGTTCCTGTGAAGGTAAATGTCTTTTTGTGCTCCCTCATTTTTTTTGAAAAAAATTATTATTTACTCGATCTGTAGACAGAAAATATTTATATTAGTACATCTATAAAATTTTATTTTAACCAATGCTGCAGTGCAGCTAGAAACTAGATATTAAACGAAATGAGCAAAGCAAGGTGTGAAACGTCATTCACTAGCCATATGGCATTTCATAGTGCCGTAAACAATCTTTCAACTAGAAAGACAATAGATGTGAAATGTTTCTCATCATTTCATTTCAGGAAATATCATAAATTAAGAGCTCCACAGCGTAATCATATGTTTTCAAGTTCGACCGTGTCGTTTTTGCGATGCTTTCTACAAAGGAACGCCAATAGCGAGGATAATGGCCTCCCTTTTTTTTTCCTACCACCTAATGGCTTTTTCTCAAGGCGGCTGGCACATCTGGCCGCTCAGCTGGGTGCCCACGACGCATTACGTGCAGGTGGTCACTGAACTTTCTTACCGAAATATTTACGACACCAGTTTCCACTACAGTGACAGTCTCATATAAATATATTTCACAGGTCAAGTATTTGGGTTACAAATCTGTAGAAACAAAATCCTATAAATATAACAGCGTCCAAAAAATTTTCGCCAGCATTGTGATACATTCACGCATATACACACATTTCATAACTCTTAAAGTACGATTCTTGGTTTCCAACAACCTTTTTCACAAACCATAGTCCCTAACTTCTATTCATTTTTCATATACATATAAACACGTAATCACATTCCTTATATAGCATCAGCTTATTGATCATAAACATACCTCAACAGCATAATACACATCGTCGTCGTAAAAATAACATCGTAACACCTCAGTCAAATCTCAAAAACGTCGTAGCTTTCTGCAATAATTTCAAAACCCTAAAACATATTCTCTGCTCATTTCAATAGTGTCATCTACCTCAAATGTACCTTAAAAATCATGGTCTCATAAATTGAAATAAGAACACCGTGAATTCATTGTCCCAGGAAGGGGAAACTTTATTGACACATTCCTGGGGTCAGATACATCACATGATCACACTGACAGAACCACAGGCACATAGACACAGGCATGCACAATGTCGGCACTAGTACAGTGTATATCCACCTTTCGCAGCAATGCAGGCTGCTATTCTCCCATGGAGACGATCGTAGAGATACTGGATGTAGTCCTGTGGAATGGCTTGCCATACCATTTCCACCTGGCGCCTCAGTTGGACCAGCGTTCGTGCTGGACGTGCAGACCGCGTGAGACGACGCTTCATCCAGTCCCAAACATGCTCAATGGGGGACAGATCCGGAGATCTTGCTGGCCAGGGTAGTTGACTTACACCTTCTAGAGCACGTTGGGTGGCACGGGATACATGCGGACGTGCATTGTCCTGTTGGAACAGCAAGTTCCCTTGCCGGTCTAGGAATGGTAGAACGATGGGTTCGATGACGGTTTGGATGTACCGTGCACTATTCAGTGTCCCCTCGACGATCACCAGTGGTGTACGGCCAGTGTAGGAGATCGCTCCCCACACCATGATGCCGGGTGTTGGCCCTGTGTGCCTCGGTTGTATGCAGTCCTGATTGTGGCGCTCACCTGCACGGCGCCAAACACGCATATGACCATCATTGGCACCAAGGCAGAAGCGACTCTCATCGCTGAAGACGACACGTCTCCATTCGTCCCTCCATTCACGCCTGTCGCGACACCACTGGAGGCGGGCTGCACGATGTTGGGGCGTGAGCGGAAGACGGCCTAACGGTGTGCGGGACCGTAGCCCAGCTTCATGGAGACGGTTGCGAATGGTCGTCGCCGATACCCCAGGAGCAACAGTGTCCCTAATTTGCTGGGAAGTAGCGGTGCGGTCCCCTACGGCACTGCGTAGGATCCTACGGTCTTGGCGTGCATCCGTGCATCGCTGCGGTCCGGTCCCAGGTCGACGGGCACGTGCACCTTCCGCCGACCACTGGCGACAACATCGATGTACTGTGGAGACCTCACGCCCCACGTGTTGAGCAATTCGGCGGTACGTCCACCCGGCCTCCCGCATGCCCACTATACGCCTTCGCTCAAAGTCCGTCAACTGCACATACGGTTCACGTCCACGCTGTCGCGGCATGCTACCAGTGTTGAAGACTGCGATGGAGCTCCGTATGCCACGGCAAACTGGCTGACACTGACGGCGGCGGTGCACAAATGCTGCGCAGCTAGCGCCATTCGACGGCCAACACCGCGGTTCCTGGTGTGTCCGCTGTGCCGTGCGTGTGATCATTGCTTGTACAGCCCTCTCGCAGTGTCCAGAGCAAGTATGGTGGGTCTGACACACCGGTGTCAATGTGTTCTTTTTTCCATTTCCAGGAGTGTATATCATTCAAAGCTCTCATAGTATCACAATGGTTCCGAAAAAATATGAGCATTTCACAAAGTACAGACAAAATTCAATTTCATAAGTATGAAGTTATCCAATGGTGTAATTACGTAAACATGTGTCACTGATGCAGTAAAAAAGTTTGTCTCTCTCAGTTAAATGATCAGATAGCTGTGTATTTTGTGTTGGAGAAATATGGTACCGATGTGTAAAGTTGTTTAAGCAAATACCATATTAGTTAGGGCTCCTTGTGCTTGCCAAACACATGGTACACAAAGTAAGCGTGTACCCCCCTGAGGATTAATGTAATTATACCCTCAGGTGTTACAGATTACAGCAATGGAATGAAATATATCACGGAAAACCCTTGTATCATTGTTCTTCAAATATCTTTAAAAAAATAAATGTTTTAAGTGCGAAATTAATAACTCAAATACGTGTACTGTAGCGCTAAACTGGGCGTCATGTTGTAAGATAACCACTGTCAAAGTCTCGTAGTTATCGCCCTCCGAAAGCTAAGTTCTGCAGAAGTCAATGTACTTACCTCATGATAAACAAAAGTGAAATGCTTTGTGTATAGATATCTTTAGTTATTACGCTTATTGCCGTGAAGAAGAAACTACTGTGCTATAACGTATTGTTGTGCTACGGAAAAGGCTGTCTCATTGTAGCTATACCACAAAAGTTACTACTAAAACGTATTTTACTTTCCAGAAGAATTCAAAAAAACTGTACAGATATAAAGCAGATACAGCACAGAAGCAACAATGTAAATTGTGTCACACATTAGTAGCGTCGTGATATAATTGTGTAGCTGTCAAAGAAACCAAGTGCTAAGTCATCTTTAATCCCACAGAAAGTACTTCAAATAAAGAATGTCTTTTCAAGTAAACCAAAATGTTACATGAAAATCTCATTAGCAGTGCCGGTATATGTTCTAAGTATGTGAGCATGATAGTTGTTCCGTAATCGAGCAACAAACAAGCAAGAATGCACACACACAATAACACTGTGTCGTCTGTTCACAATAACAATGCATTCGTAATTTCTGGTTAAATAAGTTCTCTTGGTTCTTGATTGGATATTTAACTTCAAACATTGTTGTATGTTAACAGATTCTTAAGTCTGACAAAGCATACTAGAAATGTGAAGTGAAAAGTTTTATGGCAAAGACAAAGTTAAAAAGCAGATTATCTTTCAATAAACGGTTTTACATGTGAAATGTGGTGTAAACCTTTACTCTTCATAGTACTCAGACTTTTCAACTGAAAAGCAATTGTCATGTTTTATACATCGGTAAAGAATTCTAAAATTTTTCTCAAGGCTAGCGTCTTATGTTATTTTTCTCGGAGCCAGCGGGCGCACGCGGCTGCCTGCTTGTGCGAGTCATTGTCTGTCTCTTTGTTGGCGCGCGCCGTTATTGGGATTAGGAGACCTAACTTCTACAAATTCACTTTGACGAGAAGGCCCTGCCCTGTTTAAATCCCGCCAGTTCTGATGCAATTCAGGTCTGTCGTTACGAATATATCGTCTGTCGTCATGTTGGTAGTTCCTGTAGTTTCTTTCTTGTCGGTTAAGTGGTGGAGAATTTCTCCCTGAATCGTAACTGCGCGCTGGACCGTTGCGTCTAAAGTTATTCTGTCTCCCGTAATAACAATTATTTTGGTTCCCATATTGTCTGTTTCTCTGATTGTCTCTGTAATAGTCATTACCGCGGAGAGGTGATCTTTCCCTGTAATTATTACTACTCTGCCAACGGTTGTCATATGGGTGGTGTCTGTTTTGGTCACGATTTACGTTATAAGAATAGCCTTGTCGTGTATTATTTCTGTCATCGCGGAATTGTGACAGATGTGACCTGTAATTGTTGTGCTCCTGTTCCCGCGTTCCCCGATTGTCAGTGTCAATTTCCAGTTCTTGTAACAGTCCCTGAAAAGCCTCAATGTCCTCTTTGCAACGTCCTGCTAAAATAATATGTCGTAAATGTTCAGGTAATTTGATTAAGCAAATGCGGATGAGTTCTGAGGGGCTGTATGGGTTTGACAGGTACTGATTCTTGTGCAACATGTCTTCAAAATATTTCACAAGACTGGAGAATTCAGATTGTTCGAAACGTTTCATCATTATGATGCTATGTTTTACTCGGTCTTGTGTGGCTTGAGACCAATATGCTGAGAGGAAGGCATGATAAAAATCTCCTTCACTGTGACAATCGTGAATGACCGATCGCATTCTTACAGCTGGTTCATTCTCCAAGTAGCCACACATAAATTCTAATCTGTGTTCTAACGACCAGTTGGGAGGAAAACAATGAGAGAATTGATGGAGCCACGCTTGTGGATGAATGTCGTTGGCAGAATTCTTAAACGTTTTGAATTTACGTGTAGTAATGAACAGCTTATAGTCAAAATCATCGTGTCGGCGAGTAGCATATCGGTCATTGTTACGTCGTTGTCCCTCTTCCCGTATTGGGGCGCGAGTGTCCTCTGAAATGCGTAATTCTTGTATTACCTGTGTCAGATGATCTTGTACTTCGCGGATTTCTCTTTGGTGTTGCGTATTAATTTGATTCAGATTTTGTTTCAGTTTCCTAATTTGTTCGCTCTCTTCTGTGTCATTAAAGACTACCGGTTTTGTGTCATTCAGGTTATCATCTACCTTCGTAGATAAGTTAGTGAACTGATCCGAAAGTTCGGCTACTTTCTCTGATAGTGAACACATTTCCTCAGTGTGTTTTTCTGAACCAAGTTTCAGAGTATCTACTGTGTCCTTTAAGATTTCCTGAGTTTTTGCAAGTTGCGTAACCGAATCGGTAGATGCAAGTGAGTCAATTTTAGCCGACAAGGTCTCATGATTTTCATGAACAATGGTTTGCAGTTCTTTTATGGCTGCTTCGTGATTCTGTAATGCATTTTCATGCCGCGAAAAAATAGGTTGAAAATGCTCACAAATTTGAGTTTTTACGTCATTACAGACTTTTTGACATTTCGATTCAATGTTATGTAACTCAGTAGTTAAATCTTCACGTGTTTGTTCAAGAGTTTGTTCCAATGAGTCTAACTTTTGAAGCTTTTGCTGTGTTTGTCTCTGATTTTGTTCCATTGTGTCTAACTGTTGCTGTGTTTGTCTCTGATTTTGTTCCATTGTGTCTAACTTTTTGAGATTTTGTTCCACTGTGTCTAACTGTTGCTGTGTTTGTCTCTGGTGTTGTTCCACTGTGTCTAACTTTTCAAGCTTTTGTCCCATTTGTTGCATCAATTGTAATAACAATGCACTGGTGTCTGAAACATGTTCCTCAGTGCTTTTCGGCAGTGAATTTGCACCGGCAACATTCACATTTTGACAAGCGGAAAATGTGTCTTGACTTATTTGAGAAAACGGTGAGGATCCAAAACCTGAATCTACAGTATTTGCGAGATCGTGTCGTGTCATTTCGGATTCCTGAGCCGAGCTATTGCCGACCGATCGATCGATAATGCTTCCCTGCTCACTAATTGTTTCACTGCCTACGCCATTGTTTGCCGCCCGCTCCATTTCCCTATGCACAATTACCAAATTACTACTTTGAATATTAGTTAATTCATTACACGGTGGCGCTAACACACTGCTTTCGTCTTCGCTGTAATTTCTCAATTTACTTTGGAGCCTAGTGTTACGTTTTTCACACGCCATTATTGTCATAATATTTCACACGATAACACAGAAAAGCACAATTTGAAGAGCAAAAATAAGAGAACACATTAACATAGCACTGAAAATAATATGTAGTTAATTGCAGCTGCGAAATACTTGGTGCAAATCTACATGCATGCCACAACTGTTTTACTGTACAACAATGAAAGACTGCAACTACAAAGGAGATTTTCTCTACAATTACGCGCTAGCAATAAACAAAATCTACACTAATTACACAAACTACAAGAAAAAATCAGAAGATCCCAGTGAGGTATCCTCGGCTAAGGGTCGACATACGAAACGTCCCCTTTGTACAAATATACATAACTGTGCTTATCCTGACGCACAATATTTTTTAGCGCAACGCAATCTGACTTTCAATAATCTCTACAAGAGAATGGCCCTGACTAACATTAACCTGTACTTTTCACAAATCACTTACCTCACAAAAATCTTGGTTACTCCCACTACTGCAATACAGCAAGCGCCACTACTGCCAGCTAAATAAAAGATTCAAACTATGGAAGGCACTAACTACTGATAGGGATAGTTAGCAAATGAAAGATATTAATAGAGAACAAGCAATGTATTTACCTTGATGTCATCATATATATATATATATATATATATATATATATATATATATATATATATATATATATATAGCAGTTCATGACAAATTTCAAAACTCCGCCATCTCTCTCCCCACATCCACCACTGCTGGCGGCTCACCTCCAACTGCGCAACGCTACGCGCTGTTCACAGCCAGCTGCCTAACACTACAATGGCGAGTATTACAACAATGCAAAACAGCCACAGACTGCACACAGCACAGCCAGTGATTTTCATACAGAGGTGGCGTTACCAAAAAAAAAACCTAAACAGCCTACTTACACAAGTTCATCTGATATTTTAAATCTCACTGACCTTCACTATGATGTTGACTGCTGTAGCTGAGGTCTCGAACCGGACAGAGCTCCTGTATGCTCGACATCATACTGAACTCAGCACGAGGGTGCTGCTGCACTGTCAGGGAGGGCGTGTCCTCCAATTCGTATTTGCGGTTTGTAGCAGAAGCTCGCTGACGTCTATGGTATCGATATGCGTTGCCGACTCTGATGTGGCACCACGATCTCTGGGCAATACCACAGAATTAAACCGAGAGCCCCTGTCGATAGCACTAATTACAGCGTGTGAATAACGAGCTAGATGTGTTTCAAATGAACGATATTTTCGATATCCATGTCGACTATTTATGAACAGGTGGTTTTGTTCGAGGTAATTCGTAGCATTAGAACACAACATATGTTCCAAATATCATAGATTACCCTTTAAGTACTCAGATCAAATGAAACTGGGTTACGCGTGTATCTGATGAGACAAAATATTTCGACGACCTGTATAATTTCGTCGCACTACAGATTTGGAATGCAACACAACAGCGATTCCACGCGGCGTGAATTTGACAAGTTCTTGTTGGGTTTCCAGAGATATATGGCACAAGATATCTACACGAGGTTCGTACAATGCCCGTAACTTACGCGCGAGTGGCCTATGGGCGCGCACCGGACACCCCATAGCGTCCCAGATGTGTTCCATAAGTTTCACGTCAGGGGAATTTGGTGGCCAAGACATTAACCTCAGTTCACTATCATGCTCCTCAAACCATTGTGGCACGATTCTGGCCTTGTGACACAGATACTAATCCCCCGTAGCGTAATAATCCCAGTAGAGGTAGCTGTAAAAAGAGGGTTGGGTTGCAAGAGATGGAGTAATTTTGATTTTCAGGTATGTTGTATGCATTACCCCACCGCCATCATGAAAAAACTGCTACGAAATGTCACCTTTTTCAGTTTTTCCTTAGTAAATCGCTTCCAGTGTATTTCAGGCAAAAATATTCCGTTGCCAATTATAAAATTTTATGCATGTTTTATATACAACATGTTGGAAAATTCAGAACAGCTACTGAGAAACGAGTCTGTGAATATCTGTAAAAGTGTAAAGAAATAGTAAAAAGTTAGATATGTTAGTTGTTTTGACCTAATAACCTTTTGTTAGTGCAGTTTCGTGCAGAATGGATAAAACCATTGTTGTAGAGGATTTAATTTCCTTCAGGATTTACACAAAATATTTGTAATTACAGTACTCCTTATACACCCCGGAAAGTGTCACATTAACAGTTTTAGCGAAAACGGATTCATAACTGGAAACATCATCATCATTCAAAAATAGTGTTCCTGAATGTAATATCATCCTTAAGCCGTTACGTCTGCGACATCTACATGTAGTTCACGAGACAAAGTCCATATTTTATTCTGCCTTCACGCCCTTATCAAGTGACATAGAAATGCGAAAGACAAATTTAATGTTGTAAATGACGCCGACGTCCTACAACGGACTTCACTGTAATCGGAGTGAATCTTTTCTGCTCCTTTTAAAAGATTTGTGACATCATGATCAAAACGCTCGATAGGTACCCCCCCCCCCCCTTGAAAAAAATAAAAGTAGCACAAAAAACACCGAAAGAGTTCGTCGTTAAAGTCTACAACGTTGAGTAGAAGTCCTCTTTGATAGAATCCCGCTTCATCTCATTGTTTCAGAGCGAATTTCAGCGAGCACAAATGTTCACCAAGCAGACAATAGAAAATACATATGTGTTAAATGTGAAAATTGTCATTTCGTTGTCCCATAAACACGATTCTGTTAATGTTATTAAAGAAGACATTAGTCTCCTGGTTTTGGTGAAGGTTTTAATGCCAAATAATGTATTCTTTTACAGATATGGAAGGGGTAACATTCCAAAACATCCTTCAAATGTAGAGATTTTGTGGAAAACATTCTATTTCTCCATGCGAAAAGTAGTTGCGATACCACCTCCACTCTGTTTGGACAGTGGAAAACTACATTTTGCACCACACCTGAGAGTGATGCTTCCCACCATAACAGTGTTTTCATTATCAAAGACGCAGCTCCAGAAAAAGTTAGATCGTGGAAAAAACTAAAAATTTCTTTGTGGCACTTTGTGGAGAGGTCTCGAACACTTGGATGAGTTGTGATATCTTCGATTTCCTAAAGCTGCTACACACATCAAATCCGATATGACGCGCCTGCCTTCAGCAAGGGATGCTGTTAAGTACCATGCTTATAGAACTTACCTGCAAGTTCAAGTGGATGGGGTATGAAAAAGACGCCCTCAATTAGGGCTGAAGGAAGATGTTACTGGAATAACTCCAGTGCCAACGAATAAAGAATCAGCTCCACAGCCATTGCTGAACACTATTTGAAGCCAATACAAAACAACTTGTATCAACAAATGCAGTTGCAAAAAGCATGACTTCGATGCTCCATTGTGGATTTGAATCATGCGATAATGTACCAGAGGCAGAATTCAGCATGGAAGAAGACGTGTTAGTTGATCCACTATCTCTGATAAATTGTATATATTAGGCACATATGATGTTTTTTTAAATCAAAATTTTGTATATATCATAAACCATGGATCTCCTCGTTGGTGGGGAGGCTTGCGTGCCTCGGCGATAGAAATAGCGGTTCAGAAGGTGCAACCACAACGGAGATGTGTCTCTGTAGAGGCAAGAAAAACGTGTGGTTTTTGAAGAGGGGCATCAGCCTTCTCTGTAGTTGCAGGAGAAACAATATGGATTGAATGAACTGGCCGTGCAACAGGAACCAAAACAGAATTGCTGTGTTAGCGCTACGAACGGCTGAAGGCAAGGGGAAACTACAGCCGTAATTTTTCCCGAGGGGATGCAGCTTTACTATATGGTTAAATGATGATAGCGTACTCTTGGGTAAAATATTCCTGAGGTAAAATAGCCCCCCATTCGGATCTCCGGGCGGGGACTACACAGCAGGACGTCGTTATCGGAGAAACAAAACTGGCTTTCTACGGATCGGAGCGTGGAATGTCAGATCCCCAACTCTGGCAGGTAGGTTGGGGAACTTAGAGAGGGAAATGGATACGTTAAAGCTAGATACAGTGGGAATTAGCTAAATTCGGTGTCAAGAAGAACAGGACTTCTGGTCAGATGTATACGGGTTTATAAATACAAAATCAAATATCAGTGATACGGGAGTAGGTTTAACAATGAATAAAAAAAAATAGGAACGCGGTAAGCTACTACGAACAGCATATGGAACGCATTATTGTAGCCAAGGTAGATACAGAGCCCACGCCTACCACAGTAGCACAAGTTTATGTGCCAACTAGCTCCGCAGATGATGAAGAGATTGAAGAAAAGCATGATGAGATAAAACAAATTATTCAAATAGTTAAGGGAGACGAAAATTAATAGTCATGGGGGACTGGAATTCGATAGTAGAAAAAGCAAGAGCAGGGAAACTATAGTTCAATTCTTTTATCTTGGCGGCTCGCGCATGCCCGCCTAGACGCGGGAGATTGCTGCGTTCCCAGTTGCACACGACGCACGCGCCAAGAGAAGCAGCGCCATAGTACAGCATAGTTCGCAAGCTTACGTTTAGGGGGGAGCGCGCAGTTCATGAAGTAAAGCCACCACGGCCGCATTAACCCTTTCGCTGCTACAAAGACGTGTTCCCTGCATTACGCGCTGTGGGCGACTTTGTCACTGCACTGCTCGCCTGTGCAGACACATTGTGTTCCGACTGCTTTGACACTCTTTTATCATTCGATTCCACAAAAACTATTTGGCTCAAAAATTAGATTTTTACCTATCTTCTTGACTGATACCTTCCCCCCATAAATGACTTAATTTTGTTTCGATGTTCAACGCAGTTATTATGCAGCATTGTTGTTGTTGTTGTGGTCTTCAGTCCTGAGACTGGTTTGATGCAGCTCTCCATGCTACTCTATCCTGTGCAAGCTTCTTCATCTCCCAGTACCTACTACAACCTACATCCTTCTGAATCTGCTTAGTGTATTCATCTCTTGGTCTCCCTCTACGATTTTTACCCTCCACGCTGCCCTCCAATGCTAAATTTGTGATCCCTTGATGCCTCAAAACATGTCCTACCAACCGATCCCTTCTTCTAGTCAAGTTGTGCCACAAACTTCTCTTCTCCCCAATCCTATTCAATACCTCCTCATTAGTTACGTGATCTACCCACCTTATCTTCAGCATTCTTCTGTAGCACCACATTTCGAAAGCTTCTATTCTCTTCTTGTCCAAACTGGTTATCGTCCATGTTTCACTTCCATACATGGCTACACTCCATACAAATACCTTCAGAAATGACTTCCTGACACTTAAATCTATACTCGATGTTAACAAATTTCTCTTCTTCAGAAACGATTTCCTTGCCATTGCCAGTCTACATTTTATATCCTCTCTACTTCGACCATCATCAGTTATTTTACTCCCTAAATAGCAAAACTCCTTTACAACTTTAAGTGTCTCAATTCCTAATCTAATCCCCTCAGCATCACCCGATTTAATTTGACTACATTCCATTATCCTCGTTTTGCTTTTGTTGATGTTCATCTTATATCCTCCTTTCAAGACACTGTCCATTCCGTTCAACTGCTCTTCCAAGTCCTTTGCTGTCTCTGACAGAATTACAATGTCATCGGCGAACCTCAAAGTTTTTACTTCTTCTCCATGAATTTTAATACCTACTCCGAATTTTTCTTTTGTTTCCTTTACTGCTTGCTCAATATACAGATTGAATAACATCGGGGAGAGGCTACAACCCTGTCTCACTCCTTTCCCAACCACTGCTTCCCTTTCATGCCCCTCGACTCTTATAACTGCCATCTGGTTTCTGTACAAATTGTAAATAGCCTTTCGCTCCGTGTATTTTACCCCTGCCACCTTCAGAATTTGAAAGAGAGTATTCCAGTTAACGTTGTCAAAAGCTTTCTCTAAGTCTACAAATGCTAGAAACGTAGGTTTGCCTTTTCTTAATCTTTCTTCTAAGATAAGTCGTAAGGTTAGTATTGCCTCACGTGTTCCAACATTTCTACGGAATCCAAACTGATCTTCCCCGAGGTCCGCTTCTACCAGTTTTTCCATTCGTCTGTAAAGAATTCGCGTTAGTATTTTGCAGCTGTCACTTATTAAACTGATAGTTCGGTAATTTTCACATCTGTCAACACCTGCTTTCTTTGGTATTGGAATTATTATATTCTTCTTGAAGTCTGTGGGTATTTCGCCTGTCTCATACATCTTGCTCACCAGATGGTAGAGTTTTGTCATGACTGACTCTCCCAAGGCCATCAGTAGTTCTAATGGAATGTTGTCTACTCCCGGGGCCTTGTTTCGACTCAGGTCTTTCAGTGCTCTGTCAACCTCTTCACGCAGTATCTTATCTCCCATTTCATCCTCATCTACATCCTCTTCCATTTCCATAATATTGTCCTCAAGTACATCGCCCTTGTATAAACCCTCTATATACTCCTTCCACCTTTCTGCCTTCCCTTCTTTGCTTAGAACTGGGTTGCCATCTGAGCTCTTGATATTCATACAAGTGGTTTTCTTCTCTCCAAAGGTCTCTTTAATTTTCCTGTAGGCAGTATCTATCATACCCCTAGTGAGACAAGCCTCTACATCCTTACATTTGTCCTCTAGCCATCCCTGCTTAGCCATTTTGCACTTTCTGTCGATCTCATTTTTGAGACGTTTGTATTCCCTTTTGCCTGCTTCATTTACTGCATTTTTATATTTTCTCCTTTCATCAATTAAATTCAATATTTCTTCTGTTACCCAAGGATTTCTATTAGCCCTCGTCTTTTTACCTACTTGATCCTCTGCTGCCTTCACTACTTCATCCCTCAGAGTTACCCATTCTTCTTCTACTGTATTTCTTTCCCCCAGTCCTGTCAATTCTTCCCTTATGCTCTCCCTGAAACTCTCTACAACCTCTGGTTCTTTCAGTTTATCCAGGTCCCATTTCCTTAAATTCCCACCTTTTTGCAGTTTCTTCAGTTTCAATCTGCAGTTCATAACCAATAGATTGTGGTCAGAATCCACATCTGCCCCTGGAAATGTCTTACAATTTAAAACCTGGTTCCTAAATCTCTGTCTTACCATTATGTAATCTATCTGATACCTATTAGTATCTCCAGGATTCTTCCAGGTATACAACCTTCTTTTATGATTCTTGAACCAAGTGTTAGCTATGATTAAGTTATGCTCTGTGCAAAATTCTACAAGGCGGCTTCCTCTTTCATTTCTTCCCCCCAATCCATATTCACCTACTATGTTTCCTTCTCTCCCCTTTCCTACTGACGAATTCCAGTCACCCATGACTATTAAATTTTCGTCTCCCTTCACTACCTGAATAATTTCTTTTATCTCGTCATACATTTCATCAATTTCTTCATCATCTGCAGAGCTAGTTGGCATATAAACTTGTACTACTGTAGTAGGCATGGGCTTTGTGTCTATCTTGGCCACAATAATGCGTTCACTATGCTGTTTGTAGTAGCTAACCCGCACTCCTATTTTTTTATTCATTATTAAACCTACTCCTGCATTACCCCTATTTGATTTTGTATTTATAACCCTGTAATCACCTGACCAAAAGTCTTGTTCCTCCTGCCACCGAACTTCACTAATTCCCACTATATCTAACTTTAACCTATCCATTTCCCTTTTTAAATTTTCTAACCTACCTGCCCGATTAAGGGATCTGACATTCCACACTCCGATCCGTAGAATGCCAGTTTTCTTTCTCCTGATAACGACGTCCTCTTGAGTAGTCCCCGCCCGGAGATCCGAATGGGGGACTATTTTACCTCCGGAATATTTTACCCAAGAGGACGCCATCATCATTTAATCATACAGGAAAGCTGCATGTCCTCGGGAAAAATTACGGCTGTAGTTTCCCCTTGCTTTCAGCCGATCGCAGTACCAGCACAGCAAGGCCGTTTTGGTTAATGTTACAAAGCCAGATCAGTCAATCATCCAGACTGTTGCCCCTGCAACTACTGAAAAGGCTGCTGCCCCTCTTCAGGAACCACATGTTTGTCTGGCCTCTCAACAGATACCCCTCCGTTGTGGTTGCACCTACGGTACGGCCATCTGTATCGCTGAGGCACGCAAGCCTCCCCACCAACGGCAAGGTCCATGGTTCATGGGGGAAGTATGCAGCATTAAATATAGTAAACCATTGCACGAAATTTTGAAGAGTTTGCAGAGGTAAAGTCCATAGAGTATACTTTCCGGATGGTCGATTTTAGTTGCCACAATGCTGAGAATGAAATGTGGACAAGATACCTATATATTTCATTTAATTTAAGTACCACATAAGTGTCGTATGTAATATTCAGAAATATTCCACCTTTCGCGACTGTAACAAAAGTTTTACTTACACTGGGCACGTTTGGCTTTATTTTAAAGCACTTCAATCAATCAAAAGGAAGTAGACAAAATACATTAAACAAAACTGTGGACTTACAAAAACATTAGGACTTGAATATACCGTCTGTCAGTGAAGTGCTCAGAGCTATGTCAAATATAATTTTGTGTGTGGCACACACAAACAGCATTTATTTGCTAAAACACTGATGAGCCAACACAAACGTTGAATATTGTGCTACCGCAGCACAAAACTACGAAAGGTGACTTGGCAATGGAGGACACAAAATACAGTCCTCTTATGATGCTTCAAAAGAGAGAAACGCGTCTGGTCTAAATAAGTCGCTTATTACAGTTGCAGAAGAGGGATATATTTCAATACCATTGGTAAAACTGCGACTGTGGAACAAAAACAAGAAATAGAACATGACTACCATTGTGTATGTGCCATACCTTTTCACCTTTCACTTTAAAATAAAGCCAAACGCGCCCTGTGTAAATAAAACTTTTATTACAGTCGCGAAAGACGGAATATTTCTCAATATTACATACGACACCTATGTGGTACTTAAATTAAATGAGATATTGTTATACAGTAAATATTATATGAAATTTAGGTATCTTGTCCACATTTCATTCTCAACATTGTGGCAACTAAAATCGACCATACGGAAAGTATACGCTATGGACTTTTACCTCTGCAAACTCTTCAAAATTTCGTGCAATGGTTTACTACATTTAACGCTACACATCAAAACAAAATTAAGTCATTTATGGGGGGAAGGTATCAGTCAAGAAGACGTGTAAAAATCAAATTTTTTGGCCAAATAGTTTTTGTGAAATCGAACGATAAGTGTGTCAAAGCAGTGGGAACACCATGTGTCTGCACAGGCGAGAAGTGCAGTGATGACAAAATCGCGCACAGCGCGGAATGCGGGGAGCACGTGTCTGCAGCAGCGAAAAAGTTAATGAAGAGGCAAAGCACTAGAAATTTCATTCAAACGAATAAAAATCGTGAAGTAAGGCACTCCAATATTGTTTTTAAATAAAGAAAAAATATTAAGCTCCGCACAAGGTTTGAACTCGTAACCTTTCACTTGGCAGGCCAATCTAACACCTCACGCAACTACTTATAAACGCTGTTGGTATGACTATGAATTACTCACGCTTCGTCGAAGTACAATAGGAAATAAACAATTACCGCTGTTCTTTATTGCGAAAAAGCAGTTCGTGAGATTCAAACAAACACCTTTCCTTGCTATCGCCTGAATTAGGAGTCTTATTGCTTGTTTGGTTTAATTAATTAATAGAATATGAAGCAATTGGTATAAAGAATGCTTTTTCCAAACTTTCTATAAAAGAAAGTCTGCTATCAAGACATTACTTTTGTTCTATTACTGTATTTATGACTGAACGTTTCTAAAACTGAAGAGACTCGTCCGTGCTCTGCACTGCAGTCCAGATCTGGCAATGTCGTTCTCTGTTCATTGGCTGACTGTGTTTTCTGACGTCAGATGCGCAGAACGAACCTAAACTCGGCCGCCAAGATATATGACGCGCACTTTAGTAGGTGAATATTGAGTTGGGGTAAGGAATGAAAGAGAAAGTCGCCTCGTAGAATATTGCACAGAGCATAATTTAACCATCGCTGACACGTGGTTTTTAGAATCATGAGAGAAGATTGTATACGTGGAAGAGATCTAGAGATACTGGAAAGTTTCAGATAGATTTTACAATGGTAAGACAGAGATTGAGGAACCAGGTTTCAAATTGTAATACAATGCCTGGGCAAGTGTAGACTCTGACCACAGTTTATTGCTTATGAACTGTAGATTAAAACTGAAGAAGCTGTAAACAGGCAGGAATTTAAGGAGATAGGATGTGGATAAACTGGAAGAACCAGAGGTTATAGAGAGTTTCAGAGGGAGCACTATGGAACGATTGACAAGAACAGGGGGAAGCAATACAGTAGAAGAAGAATGGGTTGCTTTGAGGGATGAAATAGTGAAGGCAGCAGAACATCATGGCAGTAAAAAGACGAGGGCTTGTAGAAACCCTCGGGTAACACAAGAGATATTCAATTTAATTGACGAAAGGAGGAAATATAAAAATGGAGTTAATGAAGCAGGTGTAAAAGAATACAAACATCTAAAAACTGAGATCGACAGGAAGTGCAAACTGACTAAGCGAGATGGCTAGAGGACAAATGTAAGGATGGAGAAGCATATATCACTAGGGGTAAAACAGGTGCTGCCTACAGGAGAATTAAGAGATCTTTGGAGAAAAGAAAACCGCCTGCATTAATGTCAAGAGCTCAGACGTCGAAACAGTCCTAAAAAAAGAAGGGAAAGCAGAAATGTGGAAGGAGTATATAGAGGGATTAGACAAATGGCGATGTACTTGAGGGCAATATAGATCGGATATAGATGAAGATGAGATGGGAGATATGATACTGCGTGAAGAATGTGACAGAGCAGTGGAAGATCAAAGTCGAAACAAGTCCCCGGGAGCAGAAAACATTCCGTTAGAACTATTGAAGGCCTCGGGAGAGCCAGCCATGACAAAACTTTTCCATCTGGTGAGCAAAATGTATGGGACAGGTGAAATGCCCTCAGACTTCAAGAAGAATATAATAATACCAATTCCAAAGAAAGCAGGCGCTGACAGGTGTGAAAATTACCGAACTATCAGTTTAATAAGTCACGTTTGCAAAATACTAATAAGAATTCTTTACAGACGAATGGTAAAACTGGTAGAAGCCGACCTCGGGGAAGATCAGTTTGGATTCCGTAACATGTACGATCACGGGAGGCAATACTGACCCTACGACTTATCTTAGAAGATCGCTTAAGGAAAGATAAACCTACGTTTATAGCATTTGTAGACTTAGAAAAAGATTTTGACAGTGTTGACTGGAATACTCTCTTTCAAATTCTCAAGGTGGCAGGGTAAAATACAGGCAATGAAAGGCTCTTTACAATTCGTACAGAAAACAGATGGCAGTTACAAGAGTCGAGGGGCACGAAAGGAAAGCAATGGGTGAGAAGGGGGTGACACAGTGTTGCAGCCTATCCCCGATGTTATTCAATCTGTATATTGAGCACGCAGTAAAAGAAACAAAAGAAAAATTTAGAGTAGGAATTAAAATCCAAGGAGAAGTAAAAGCCTTGAGGTTTCCCGATGACATTGTAACTTTGTCAGAGACAGCAAAGGGTTGGAAGAGCAGCTGAACGGAATGGACAGATTCTTGAAAAGAGGACTAGGAAGATCATCAACAAAAGCAAAAGAAGGCCACTGAAATGTAGCTGAATTAAATCAGGCGTTGGTGTTGAATTGGATCGGGAAATGAGACACTGAAAGTAGTAGATGATTTTTAGTATTTGGACCGTTGATGACCGAAGCAGATAGGATATAAAATGTAGACTGCCAGTGGCAAGAAAAGAGTTTGTGAAATTTGGTAACGTCGAATATAGATTTAAGTGTTAGGAAGTCCTTTCTGAAGTGTAGCCTTGTATGCAAGTGAGACGCGGACGATAAACAGTTCAGACAAGAAGAAAAAAAACTAATGAGGCGCTATGTTCATCAGTGTACGCCGAACTGTATACCCGAAACACTGGTGCCAGCACCAGTTGTGAGATCTGTCACAGGCCGTCGTCTACCTGCTCCACACAGGCGCGAGCCCATAATGGTATGCCCTTTGTGAACGTCGCTTCTGCCAGTGGATTTGCGACTCACTATCGTCGATAGAAAGAAATTTTGTGCTTTCGAACAGACTGCGTGTATTTCGGTGATCGTTGTGTATTATTTCGTATATACACTCCTGGAAATTGAAATAAGAACACCGTGAATTCATTGTCCCAGGAAGGGGAAACTTTATTGACACATTCCTGGGGTCAGATACATCACATGATCACACTGACAGAACCACAGGCACATAGACACAGGCAACAGAGCATGCACAATGTCGGCACTAGTACAGTGTATATCCACCTTTCGCAGCAATGCAGGCTGCTATTCTCTCATGGAGACGATCGTAGAGATGCTGGATGTAGTCCTGTGGAACGGCTTGCCATGACATTTCCACCTGGCGCCTCAGTTGGACCAGCGTTCGTGCTGGACGTGCAGACCGCGTGAGACGACGCTTCATCCAGTCCCAAACATGCTCAATGGGGGACAGATCCGGAGATCTTGCTGGCCCGGGTAGTTGACTTACACCTTCTAGAGCACGTTGGGTGGCACGGGATACATGCGGACGTGCATTGTCCTGTTGGAACAGCAAGTTCCCTTGCCGGTCTAGGAATGGTAGAACGATGGGTTCGATGACGGTTTGGATGTACCGTGCACTATTCAGTGTCCCCTCGACATCACCAGTGGTGTACGGCCAGTATAGGAGATCGCTCCCCACACCATGATGCCGGGTCTTGGCCCTGTGTGCCTCGGTTGTATGCAGTCCTGATTGTGGCGCTCACCTGCACGGCGCCAAACACGCATACGACCATCATTGGCACCAAGGCAGAAGCGACTCTCATCGCTGAAGACGACACGTCTCCATTCGTCCCTCCATTCACGCCTGTCGCGACACCACTGGAGGCGGGCTGCACGATGTTGGGGCGTGAGCGGAAGACGGCCTAACGGTGTGCGGGACCGTAGCCCAGCTTCATGGAGACGGTTGCGAATGGTCCTCGCCGATACCCCAGGAGCAACAGTGTCCCTAATTTGCTGGGAAGTGGCGGTGCGGTCCCCTACGGCACTGCGTAGGATCCTACGGTCTTGGCGTGCATCCGTGCGTCGCTGCGGTCCGGTCCCAGGTCGACGGGCACGTGCACCTTCCGCCGACCACTGGCGACAACATCGATGTACTGTGGAGACCTCACGCCCCACGTGTTGAGCAATTCGGCGGTACGTCCACCCGGCCTCCCGCATGCCCACTATACGCCCTCGCTCAAAGTCCGTCAACTGCACATACGGTTCACGTCCACGCTGTCGCGGCATGCTACCAGTGTTGAAGACTGCGATGGAGCTCCGTATGCCACGGCAAACTGGCTGACACTGACGGCGGCGGTGCACAAATGCTGCGCAGCTAGCACCATTCGACGGCCAACACCGCGGTTCCTGGTGTGTCCGCTGTGCCGTGCGTGTAATCATTGCTTGTACAGCCCTCTCGCAGTGTCCGGAGCAAGTATGGTGGGTCTGACACACCGGTGTCAATGTGTTCTTTTTTCCATTTCCAGGAGTGTATATATATATATATATATATATATATATATATATATATATATATATATATATATATATATATATATATATTTTAATTTCGCGTGGCTCCTTCTTTCATTCCCGCCTCCTCTTAAGAATAGCTCTGACTCGTTTGTAGATACGCAGATGGTGCGAAATGCAGTGAAGTGCCTTGGGGTGAAGCGCTACTTTCGTGCAGGGTTGTGTTGTCGTAGTGCGTCGTGGTAAATGTGCAGGCCGTCGGTATCTTGGCAGAACAATATCAGAAAGGCAACATGTTATTGAGATTCCCGCTGCTACACTAGGTGAGGCGCGGCGGCCACGCCCACTTTTGGGGCTGAGATGATTGATTCGTGCGTAGCTGTTCGCCAGGAAGCCGGCCATGGTGTCTGCGCACAGGAATGTTGACGCCCAGAGACCCTCTCAGCGGCAGTGTGGCTGTTCGCAGAAGACTTCAGCGGCGCTGAAGTCCGTCGGAATTCTTAGATGATGGCAGCCTCCGGAAGTGGAGCTCGCCCTTACGAGCAGTGGCGTGTAGCGGCAGGACGTCCGCAGCAGCATAGGAGGGCGAACGGCTGTACTGCCCCGGTCACTATCTGCTGCCCTCGTGGGCAGGAGTCTGGTCGCTGCTGAAAGCCTGGAGACGGGTCACCAGCAGGGAGGCGCCAACTCCAGGGATGAGGGCTCAGTGCCCGAAGTTGGTCCGGCAGTGGCTGAGGCCCATTCTCATGCTGGCTGCTTGTAGACCCTATCGCTCCGGCGTCTGGCGTAGTAGTACTCCTGTAGTAGTATGTGCTGGCAGACTGTGAATACTTCTACTAGAATTGACAGGTATTTATACTAGTTAGAAGCTCATTTGTTGCGCTGATGTACCGCTTCCAGCCACATACGGAATAACAGATCCGTGGATTGCCAATGGGGTGTAAGGATTGAGGTACTTGGTCTGGCTCACCTCACAGTGCATGAACAGCGGTATTGCTGCAACTGCCAGGCGAACGCCTTTGCGCCTTCCGTCTGCTTTGGATTCTTCAACTCCTGCGTCTGAGCTGTAGTTTGCACAGTAAGACCCAAAAAATTGTGACGGCACTGCAGTAGTTTACTGCTCCGATTCGTCAGCCAATCGATAACATCTGTTGTGTCCTTCTTTCCAGCCGGGATACCTCGTGATGAGACTCTCGAAGGCGATATTCTACTTTAAATTTGAGCTTGTTTTGTCGCCTGTCATTCGCAAACTGAAACCATTCTCCAATTGCAATAAAATCCTCTCGGATTTACTGCATCTACAATCCGTCCCTAAATTCGTCAGGGCAATATTATCCATAGTATGGCTTCCAGCTTCGCATTCACCGGCAGCTAAGTGGTCGTTGCTGACTCAATACAGCACCCGTGATTTGTATGCATTCTGTCGAGTCCACCCTGTAGTGAACTGAATGGGTAAAACCCAGGAAATCTAGCCACAACGGACGTGCTTCAGGGGTCACTTTCCATTCCATTTGCATACTAGACCGAAAGTGTTTGAGGAATTTTAGTACAGTTTTATTCGGGGGTATTGTATTAATATCGAGCTATCAAGCAACTCACTATGATTTGGCAACTGTTTGCTGAACAGTACTTTTCGATATTCTTCAACGAGTGGCTTTTGTCTTCTGAAATGTGGAGTGAGTGTTGGCTCTGAGCACTATGGGACTCAACTGCTGTGGTTATCAGTCCCCTAGAACTTAGAACTACTTAAACCTAACTAACCTAAGGACATCACACACATCCATGCCCGAGGCAGGATTCGAACCTGCGACCGTAGCAGTCGCACGGTTCCGGACTGCGCGCCTAGAACCGCGAGACCACCGCGGCCGGCAAATGTGGAGTGACAACATCAGAAAATTTTGATAGTCAAAGGTTATGCTACCTGATGCCGGCCTCATTCTGAAGTTCAGTCTCATTCCAGTATTCCTCTCATGGGATCTGCTATGCCAGTTGGAGGCGAAATAATACAGAACATACCGAACCCAATTCAGCTGTCCGCGGTGAGCTCGCTGGTGCTTGCCATGAAATGGTCGTTAGCTACGCTAGGACTAACATAGGATCCTAAACCTATGCAAAGAAGGGCAGAGCGAATGCTCATACGCTTGCTTGACTCGTGGGAGAGCACCACGGAGTGTCTGAAAAACCTTAAATGGCAGAAGCTTGAAGATCGACGCCAATTACACCGCGAAAACCTACGTACAAACTTTCAAGAACAGCCTTGTACTAGGAACGTAGGAATATACTTTAGTTATCTATGTATTTCTTTTGCAGGGAGCATGAAGACAAGATTAATTACAAAACGCACAGAGGAATTTAAGTAATCATTCACACCACACAGTATATAGTGTAACAAGACGAGACCCTAATAAAAACCGAACACCCACCACAGCGACAACGGCCTTGCTGCAAAGGTAATACCGCTTCCCGTTAATTGCTGTCGGGCTTGCCTAGCACTTAGACGGATGACTGTCCACGTCTGCCGATCGCTGTTGGCAAGAGGGATGTACTAAGCCGTTTTGAGGCCAATTGAGGAGCTACTTAATAGAGAAGTAGCAGTTCCATTCACGAAAACTGAGAACGGTCGGGAGAGCGGTGTGCTGACCACATGTCCCTCTGCATCCGCATCCAGTGCAGGCTATCAGCTGAGAATGACACGGCAGTCGGTCGGTACCGTTGTGCCTTCTGAGGCTCAATGAGAGACGAAACGATCATTTCCCGTTTCGCAGAACGTGGTCGGTCGCAAACGGAAGCACCTCCTCGTGCGAGTGACATCCATGCACGTCTTCCTTGTCGCCAAAGATGTGAAAAATCACACGGTGAAAAATCCGGGCTGCATGGAGGATGTTGCAGTGTTTCCCATCCACACCACTGAAGCGTAGCCTTCGTCAAAATGATTCCGCCCGACAGCATTCATGAGCGTCTTGACTGCATGGCGCGTCGCACGTTCTGAAAAGTGTCTTCATAGTGCTATACATTGATTGGGCTTCCACATTCGAGAAACTCGACGAGCAAAGGGTCCCTGCAGTCGAAGAAGACGGTCATCATGAACTTACCGGAACTCGTGTGAACAGCTTTGGATACCTTTGGGGAGGGGTTGCTGGCACGGGGGGGGGGGGGGGGGGGGGGGCCGAGAGATGTGAGTGTTTCACCTGTAGATTTAGCCATTTGCCCTCGGGCTGCCGGAATGCTGTCAGACGGAGTCATCCTGTTGCACGATATCGCCTGCTCCCACAATGTTAATAGGACGAAGGCTATGCTACACCGATTTGGTTGCGAAACACTGCAACATCCCCTGTACCGCCTGGATCTTTCACCGTGTAATTTTCACACCTTTAGCGACCGGAAGAAAGACGTGCGTGGACATCAGTTTCAGTCTGACACAGACGTACAAGAGTGGGTGTGGTTGTGGATCCCTCAGTGGCTGACCACGTTCTAAGAAACAGGAAATGATCATCTCGTCGCTAAGTGGGATAAATGTCTTAACGTATGTGGTGATTAATTTTGAATGGAACCACCCTGTGGTCCCGTTGTGGCGGTTGATTGTTTATCATTTAACTGCCCCTTACTATATTTCATTAAGGTTATGTGTACGAGGAATAGAATGAAACGCCTAGGAGGAGATGAGGAAACGAATGCATGCAACGATTCGAATGGGTGTTGTTCTTGTAGTTGTTGTTGTGGTCTTCGTGCAAGCTTCTTCATCTACCAGTACCTACTGCAACCCACATCTGTTGATGTTTTCAGGGCAGCAACCAGCCACAAATTTACTTTGAGTTCCTTTATTCAAAGGAAACCGTTACCGGTTTCGAATCGTTGCGATTCATCATCAAACGGATTTACACGCTTTCTTTCTACATTTGGTGTGTTTTTATAGATAAATTGTCTTAAAATATAAATAAAACATAATTACAAACACGCCACACACAGATGGTTACGTTGCAGATTTTCGTTGCATGTGACTTACGTGAAACGTCGGCTTCGAGTGATTGTTTCTATAACGTTCATCCAATCGATGTAAATGCATTTCACCTGCATCTTCGTTGTTGCACACGTAATAGTTCTCACTGTACACTTTAGATTTGTCGCTGAGATCATTTCAACCACGCACCACATGTTTTGGTACATACAAAGAGCTTACAAACATATGGGTGTCACAGATGCTATGATATATCGTAACATTTGACGATGATGTCCTATGTTTGGAAAGGATCATATATTCTTTTACAAAACTGTAATGTCTTTTACATTAGTACACAGAGATTGAAATATTTTTTTTTTAAATCTGTTGTTGCTAATTTAATTATAAAGTTTTTTATATATATATTTAGAGCTGTATAGGTAAAATAGTACATTATTTTATTACATTTGGCAGCATGAGAATTATAGTAACATATAAATTTTCTACTTGATCTGCAGATAGGTGTATTAATATTATTTGCTTTGGAGGCTGGAAAGTAATTTTTGGAAATTTTTCAGGAAAGGGGTGTTAGCCAACTCTGTTTGTTCGTTAAGGATATAGTCTGGGGTGCTGTTTTTGTGTGTGTGTATTTCTAATTCTTCTAATATATTCATAGTGGCCCCTTTTTCTGTTAGATGTAAAATCTTTAAGTTGTCCTCAGTGTTACCTACTGAATGGTTTTCTTCGGCAATATGGGCTGCAAATGCTGATTTGTTCAAGTTACCAAGTCTTAGAGCGTCAATATGTTCTTTATATCTAATTTCAAAAGTTCTGCCTGTCTGTCCAATGTAGAATTTTGGGCATGTATCACATTTGAGTTTGTATATTCCTGATTTACGGTAGGGGCTCTTGGAGGTGTTTATATCATGGATCAATTTTTGTTGTAATTTATTATTTGTGGAAAAGCTGATTCTGATATTTTTCTTCTTTTTAAATAAGTTTGCTATTTGGTATGAAAGTGGGCCTATGTATGGGAGAGTAGCATATTTAGGTTTGGCTTCAGTGGCACACTGATTTGGGTTGAATTGACTGCTGTGAAGTGGATCTGTGGGTTTTGTCTGCATTTTGTTGTGGAGTTTTTCTATTATTGTGGGTTTATATTCATTATTATGAGCAACTGTTTTAATTATATTGATTTCATTTTGTTGGTCTGTGTCACTCATTGGTACTTTTTTAATTCGGTGTAGCATCGTTCTGAAATAAGCCATTTTTTGTTGGCGGGGGTGGCAAGATGAGTTGCTAATACTGACATCTGTGGTGGTAGGTTTTCTGTAAATACTGAATTGATGTTTATTGTTACTATTGCAAACTTTCAGGTCAAGAAAGTTAATGCTTTTATTAGTTTCATGTTCAACTGTGAATTTAATATTTTTGTGCATTTTGCTAAGATCTGCTGCTAATGTATCTATTTCATTGCTTGTACCATCAAAAAGCAGTATTGTATCATCAACATATCTTCTGCAGTATATTATTTTGTTTGAGATGTGTTGGTTGGCTGAAAAGAATTTTTGTTCTATATGTATGATGTAAATGTCATCCAATATCCCAGCTAAGCTACTTCCCATTGCCAAACCATCATGTTGTTGGTACAGTTTGTTGTTGAAGCTAAAGTAATTATGCTCTAGAATAAGTGAAAGTATTTCTGTGAGTTCACAGATCACTGCAACACTAATTTTCTTGTATTTAAGCAGATTGTTTCTTATAATGTTAATAGTCTCTTTTACAGGGATGTTCGTGTACAGGTTGACTATGTCTAGTGATGCTAATTTAGCTGTTGGTGGGATGTGGATGTCTTTAATTAAGCTTATGAGTTCATGTATGTTATGTATGGTGTAGTTATTTTCAAATGTATCGTATTTGGTAATGAGGTCTTTTAATTTATGGCTTATGAAGTATGCAGGGTGTTTCTTGAGTTAACAATCGGGTGAATGGGACAATTTTCTTTGTGAACCTTTGGCTGTGCACGTAGTTTTGGTGCCGAGGGATTCATTGTTATGCAGTTACGTATTTCATACTTGTTCAGTAAAAAGTTACAGTTTTGTAGTAGCTTTCGGAGTTTAGTTTGGAATTTTACTGTAGGATCTGTCTTTATTTCAGTAATATTGTTGCTATGGAAAAATCGCAACGATTCGAAACCGGTAACGGTTTCCTTTGAATAAAGGAACTCAAAGTAAATTTGTGGCTGGTTGCTGCCCTGAAAACATCAACATTTGTTTTCAAAAACATCCATGATCTCCAACATGTCATCATATGACAAAATTGCATTAAGCTTACCTCGCCAGGTAATGAGAAATATACATGCTTTCAAAAAACAAAAATTAACCTAATGAAAACGTCTCTTAACATTAAATTCAACAAAGAGTGTATGTCACTTAAAATAGTCCCAAAATATGTCAAAGTCAAAATTAACTGCAAAACTAAAGCTGCCAGATTTGCTAAGCAAAAATGTGAAAATATATGGCTAAAAACAGAGATTAAAATGCAATACAAGAAAAAAGAACACTTAAACAATGTCATGTACAACTTGCATCTGCAGCTAGGACACAGCCTCTCACCTTTACAATTCTCGCACATCCTACAGCACACAGACGATAAAGTAGACAAAGAACAAAAGATTATCCTATCCAAACACAAAAAGAAAATTGAAGCCTTTAAATCTATGAACAATCCAGAGTTTGATAATAACAAACAGCTAAGCCAACACAAATTTTTTGATAGAGTCATTAATACAACTGACATCCAATTTAGCAGCACTGAACTCACTTTGTTAAATAAAGGTCTGAAACATAATATTGGAACAAATCTCAATAATCACAGTGTTAAAAACCTCATAGCCTGCACAAAACTTGCTTGTGACACAGCAAAACTAGACACATGTGAGAAAAATGCAGTTGCATACAAGACAAATAAACTGATAAGGAAACAACTTCAAGCAAATAATACCCGCAAAAACACTGAACTTAAAGATTTGAAAAATATTAACAGCAAACTGTCAGAAAGTAAAGCACTCATAGTAAAAGCTGACAAAGGAAATTCTTTATTCATAATGCATGAAAGAGAATATGTAGAGAAAACCTTGCAATTTTTCCATAGCAACAATATTACTGAAATAAAGACAGATCCTACAGTAAAATTCCAAACTAAACTCCGAAAGCTACTACAAAACTGTAACTTTTTACTGAACAAATATGAAATACGTAACTGCATAACAATGAATCCCTCGGCACCAAAACTACGTGCACAGCCAAAGGTTCATAAAGAAAATTGTCCCATTTGCCCGATTGTTAACTCAAGAAACACCCTGCATACTTCATAAGCCGTAAATTAAAAGACCCCATTACCAAATACTATACATTTGAAAATAACTACACCATACATAACATACATGAACTCATAAGCTTAATTAAAGATATCCACATCCCACCAACAGCTAAATTAGCATCACTAGACATAGTCAACCTGTACACGAACATCCCTGTAAAAGAGACTATTAACATTATAAGAAACAATCTGCTTAAATACAAGAAAATTAGTGTTGCAGAGATCTGTGAACTCATAGATATACTTTCACTTATTCTAGAGCATAATTACTTTAGCTTCAACAACAAACTGTACCAACAACATGATGGTTTGGCAATGGGAAGTAGCTTAGCTGGGATATTGGATGACATTTACATCATACATATAGAACAAAAATTCTTTTCGGCCAACCAGCACATCTCAAACAAAATAATATACTACAGAAGATATGTTGATGATACAATACTGCTTTGTGATGGTACAAGCAATGAAATAGATACATTAGCAGCAGATCTTAGCAAAATGCACAAAAATATTAAATTCACAGTTGAACATGAAACTAATAAGAGCATTAACTTTCTTGACCTGAAAGTTTGCAATAGTAACAATAAACATCAATTCAGTATTTACAGAAAACCTACCACCACAGATGTCAGTATTAGCAACTCATCTTGCCACCCCCGCCAACAAAAAATGGCTTATTTCAGAACGATGCTACACCGAATTAAAAAAGTACCAATGAGTGACACAGACCAACAAAATGAAATCAATATAATTAAAACAGTTGCTCATAATAATGAATATAAACCCACAATAATAGAAAAACTCCACAACAAAATGCAGACAAAACCCACAGATCCACTTCACAGCAGTCAATTCAACCCAAATCAGTGTGCCACTGAAGCCAAACCTAAATATGCTACTCTCCCATACATAGGCCCACTTTCATACCAAATAGCAAACTTATTTAAAAAGAAGAAAAATATCAGAATCAGCTTTTCCACAAATAATAAATTACAACAAAAATTGATCCATGATGTAAAAACCTCCAAGAGCCCCTACCGTAAATCAGGAATATACAAACTCAAATGTGATACATGCCCAAAATTCTACATTGGACAGACAGGCAGAACTTTTGAAATTAGATATAAAGAACATATTGACGCTCTAAGACTTGGTAACTTGAACAAATCAGCATTTGCAGCCCACATTGCTGAAGAAAACCATTCAGTAGGTAACATTGAGGACAACTTAAAGATTTTACATCTAACAGAAAAAGGGGCCACTATGAATATATTAGAAGAATTAGAAATACACACACACAAAAACAGCACCCCAGACTATATCCTTAACGAACAAACAGAGTTGGCTAACACCCCTTTCCTGAAAAATTTCCAAAAATTACTTTCCAGCCTCCAAAGCAAATAATATTAATACACCTATCTGCAGATCAAGTAGAAAATTTATATGTTACTATAATTCTCATGCTGCCAAATGTAATAAAATAATGTACTATTTTACCTATACAGCTCTAAATATATATATAAAAAACTTTATAATTAAATTAGCAACAACTGATTTAAAAAAAAAGTATTTCAATCTCTGTGTACTAATGTAAAAGACATACAGTTTTGTAAAAGAATATATGATCCTTTCCAAACATAGGACATCATCGTCAAATGTTACGATATATCATAGCATCTGTGACACCCATATGTTTGTAAGCTCTTTGTATGTACCAAAACATGTGGTGCGTGGTTGAAATGATCTCAGCGACAAATCTAAAGTGTACAGTGAGAACTATTACGTGTGCAACAACGATGATGCAGGTGAAATGCATTTACATCGATTGGATGAACGTTATAGAAACAATCACTCGAAGCCGACGTTTCACGTAAGTCACATGCAACGAAAATCTGCAACGTAACCATCTGTGTGTGGCGTGTTTGTAATTATGTTTTATTTATATTTTAGGACAATTTATCTATAAAAAAACACCAAATGTAGAAAGAAAGCGTGTAAATCCGTCTGATGATGAATCGCAACGATTCGAAACCGGTAACGGTTTCCTTTGAATAAAGGAACTCAAAGTAAATTTGTGGCTGGTTGCTGCCCTGAAAACATCAACATTTGTCTTCAAAAACAGCCACGGTCTCCAACATGTCATCATATGACAAAATTGCATTAAGCTTACTTCGCCAGGTAATGAGAAATATACATGCTTTCAAAAAACAAAAAATTAACCTAATGAAAACGTCTCTTAACATTAAATTCAACAAAGAGTGTATGTCACTTAAATAAGTCCCAAAATATGTCAAAGTCAAAATTAACTGCAAAACTAAAGCTGCCAGATTTGCTAAGCAAAAATGTGAAAATATATGGCTAAAAACAGAGATTAATATGCAATACAAGAAAAAAGAACACTTAAACAATGTCATGTACAACTTGCATCTGCAGCTAGGACACAGCCTCTCACCTTTACAATTCTCGCACATCCTACAGCACACAGATGATAAAGTAGACAAAGAACAAAAGATTATCCTATCCAAACACAAAAAGAAAATTGAAGCCTTAAAATCTATGAACAATCCAGAGTTTGATAATAACAAACAGCTAAGCCAACACAAATTTTTTGATAGAGTCATTAATACAACTGACATCCAATTTAGCAGCACTGAACTCACTTTGTTAAATAAAGGTCTGAAACATAATATTGGAACACATCTCAATAATCACAGTGTTAAAAACCTCATAGCCTTCACAAAACTTGCTTGTGACACAGCAAAACTAGACACATGTGAGAAAAATGCAGTTGCATACAAGACAAATAAACTGATAAGGAAACAACTTCAAGCAAATAATACCCGCAAAAACACTGAACTTAAAGATTTGAAAAATATTAACAGCAAACTGTCAGAAAGTAAAGCACTCATAGTAAAAGCTGACAAAGGAAATTCTTTATTCATAATGCATGAAAGAGAATATGTAGAGAAAACCTTGCAATTTTTCCATAGCAACAATATTACTGAAATAAAGACAGATCCTACAGTAAAATTCCAAACTAAACTCCGAAAGCTACTACAAAACTGTAACTTTTTACTGAACAAATATGAAATACGTAACTGCATAACAATGAATCCCTCGGCACCAAAACTACGTGCACAGCCAAAGGTTCATAAAGAAAATTGTCCCATTTGCCCGATTGTTAACTCAAGAAACACCCTGCATACTTCATAAGCCGTAAATTAAAAGACCCCATTACCAAATACTATACATTTGAAAATAACTACACCATACATAACATACATGAACTCATAAGCTTAATTAAAGATATCCACATCCCACCAACAGCTAAATTAGCATCACTAGACATAGTCAACCTGTACACGAACATCCCTGTAAAAGAGACTATTAACATTATAAGAAACAATCTGCTTAAATACAAGAAAATTAGTGTTGCAGAGATCTGTGAACTCATAGATATACTTTCACTTATTCTAGAGCATAATTACTTTAGCTTCAACAACAAACTGTACCAACAACATGATGGTTTGGTAATGGGAAGTAGCTTAGCTGGGATATTGGATGACATTTACATCATACATATAGGACAAAAATTCTTTTCGGCCAACCAGCACATCTCAAACAAAATAATATACTACAGAAGATATGTTGATGATACAATACTGCTTTGTGATGGTACAAGCAATGAAATAGATACATTAGCAGCAGATCTTAGCAAAATGCACAAAAATATTAAATTCACAGTTGAACATGAAACTAATAAGAGCATTAACTTTCTTGACCTGAAAGTTTGCAATAGTAACAATAAACATCAATTCAGTATTTACAGAAAACCTACCACCACAGATGTCAGTATTAGCAACTCATCTTGCCACCCCCGCCAACAAACAATGGCTTATTTCAGAACGATGCTACACCGAATTAAAAAAGTACCAATGAGTGACACAGACCAACAAAATGAAATCAATATAATTAAAACAGTTGCTCATAATAATGAATATAAACCCACAATAATAGAAAAACTCCACAACAAAATGCAGACAAAACCCACAGATCCACTTCACAGCAGTCAATTCAACCCAAATCAGTGTGCCACTGAAGCCAAACCTAAATATGCTACTCTCCCATACATAGGCCCACTTTCATACCAAATAGCAAACTTATTTAAAAAGAAGAAAAATATCAGAATCAGCTTTTCCACAAATAATAAATTACAACAAAAATTGATCCATGATGTAAACACCTCCAAGAGCCCCTACCGTAAATCAGGAATATACAAACTCAAATGTGATACATGCCCAAAATTCTACATTGGACAGACAGGCAGAACTTTTGAAATTAGATATAAAGAACATATTGACGCTCTAAGACTTGGTAACTTGAACAAATCAGCATTTGCAGCCCGCATTGCTGAAGAAAACCATTCAGTACGTAACATTGAGGACAACTTAAAGATTTTACATCTAACAGAAAAAGGGGCCACTATGAATATATTAGAAGAATTAGAAATACACACACACAAAAACAGCACCCCAGACTATATCCTTAACGAACAAACAGAGTTGGCTAACACCCCTTTCCTGAAAAATTTCCAAAAATTACTTTCCAGCCTCCAAAGCAAATAATATTAATACACCTATCTGCAGATCAAGTAGAAAATTTATATGTTACTATAATTCTCATGCTGCCAAATGTAATAAAATAATGTACTATTTTACCTATACAGCTCTAAATATATATATAAAAAACTTTATAATTAAATTAGCAACAACTGATTTAAAAAAAAGTATTTCAATCTCTGTGTACTAATGTAAAAGACATACAGTTTTGTAAAAGAATATATGATCCTTTCCAAACATAGGACATCATCGTCAAATGTTACGATATATCATAGCATCTGTGACACCCATATGTTTGTAAGCTCTTTGTATGTACCAAAACATGTGGTGCGTGGTTGAAATGATCTCAGCGACAAATCTAAAGTGTACAGTGAGAACTATTACGTGTGCAACAACGATGATGCAGGTGAAATGCATTTACATCGATTGGATGAACGTTATAGAAACAATCACTCGAAGCCGACGTTTCACGTAAGTCACATGCAACGAAAATCTGCAACGTAACCATCTGTGTGTGGCGTGTTTGTAATTATGTTTTATTTATATTTTAGGACAATTTATCTATAAAAAAACACCAAATATAGAAAGAAAGCGTGTAAATCCGTCTGATGATGAATCGCAACGATTCGAAACCGGTAACGGTTTCCTTTGAATAAAGGAACTCAAAGTAAATTTGTGGCTGGTTGCTGCCCTGAAAACATCAACATTTGTCTTCAAAAACAGCCACGGTCTCCAACATGTCATCATATGACAAAATTGCATTAAGCATACCTCGCCAGGTAATGAGAAATATACATGCTTTCAAAAAACAAAAAATTAACCTAATGAAAACGTCTCTTAACATTAAATTCAACAAAGAGTGTATGTCACTTAAAATAGTCCCAAAATATGTCAAAGTCAAAATTAACTGCAAAACTAAAGCTGCCAGATTTGCTAAGCAAAAATGTGAAAATATATGGCTAAAAACAGAGATTAAAATGCAATACAAGAAAAAAGAACACTTAAACAATGTCATGTACAACTTGCATCTGCAGCTAGGACACAGCCTCTCACCTTTACAATTCTCGCACATCCTACAGCACACAGACGATAAAGTAGACAAAGAACAAAAGATTATCCTATCCAAACACAAAAATAAAATTGAAGCCTTAAAATCTATGAACGATCCAGAGTTTGATAATAACAAACAGCTAAGCCAACACAAATTTTTTGATAGAGTCATTAATACAACTGACATCCAATTTAGCAGCACTGAACTCACTTTGTTAAATAAAGGTCTGAAACATAATATTGGAACAAATCTAAATAATCACAGTGTTAAAAACCTCATAGCCTGCACAAAACTTGCTTGTGACACAGCAAAACTAGACACATGTGAGAAAAATGCAGTTGCATACAAGACAAATAAACTGATAAGGAAACAACTTCAAGCAAATAATACCCGCAAAAACACTGAACTTAAAGATTTGAAAAATATTAACAGCAAACTGTCAGAAAGTAAAGCACTCATAGTAAAAGCTGACAAAGGAAATTCTTTATTCATAATGCATGAAAGAGAATATGTAGAGAAAACCTTGCAATTTTTCCATAGCAACAATATTACTGAAATAAAGACAGATTCTGCAGTAAAATTCCAAACTAAACTCCGAAAGCTACTACAAAACTGTAACTTTTTACTGAACAAATATGAAATACGTAACTGCATAACAATGAATCCCTCGGCACCAAAACTACGTGCACAGCCAAAGGTTCACAAAGAAAATTGTCCCATTCACCCGATTGTTAACTCAAGAAACATCCTGCATACTTCATAAGCCATAAATTAAAAGACCTCATTACCAAATACGATACATTTGAAAATAACTACACCATACATAACATACATGAACTCATAAGCTTAATTAAAGACATCCACATCCCACCAACAGCTAAATTAGCATCACTAGACATAGTCAACCTGTACACGAACATCCCCGTAAAAAAGACTATTAACATTATAAGAAACAATCTGCTTAAATACAAGAAAATTAGTGTTGCAGAGATCTGTGAACTCATAGATATACTTTCACTTATTCTAGAGCATAATTACTTTAGCTTCAACAACAAACTGTACCAACAACATGATGGTTTGGCAATGGGAAGTAGCTTAGCTGGGATATTGGATGACATTTACATCATACATATAGAACAAAAATTCTTTTCGGCCAACCAGCACATCTCAAACAAAATAATATACTACAGAAGATATGTTGATGATACAATACTGCTTTGTGATGGTACAAGCAATGAAATAGATACATTAGCAGCAGATCTTAGCAAAATGCACAAAAATATTAAATTCACAGTTGAACATGAAACTAATAAGAGCATTAACTTTCTTGACCTGAAAGTTTGCAATAGTAACAATAAACATCAATTCAGTATTTACAGAAAACCTACCACCACAGATGTCAGTATTAGCAACTCATCTTGCCACCCCCGCCAACAAAAAATGGCTTATTTCAGAACGATGCTACACCGAATTAAAAAAGTACCAATGAGTGACACAGACCAACAAAATGAAATCAATATAATTAAAACAGTTGCTCATAATAATGAATATAAACCCACAATAATAGAAAAACTCCACAACAAAATGCAGACAAAACCCACAGATCCACTTCACAGCAGTCAATTCAACCCAAATCAGTGTGCCACTGAAGCCAAACCTAAATATGCTACTCTCCCATACATAGGCCCACTTTCATACCAAATAGCAAACTTATTTAAAAAGAAGAAAAATATCAGAATCAGCTTTTCCACAAATAATAAATTACAACAAAAATTGATCCATGATGTAAACACCTCCAAGAGCCCCTACCGTAAATCAGGAATATACAAACTCAAATGTGATACATGCCCAAAATTCTACATTGGACAGACAGGCAGAACTTTTGAAATTAGATATAAAGAACATATTGACGCTCTAAGACTTGGTAACTTGAACAAATCAGCATTTGCAGCCCGCATTGCTGAAGAAAACCATTCAGTAGGTAACATTGAGGACAACTTAAAGATTTTACATCTAACAGAAAAAGGGGCCACTATGAATATATTAGAAGAATTAGAAATACACACACACAAAAACAGCACCCCAGACTATATCCTTAACGAACAAACAGAGTTGGCTAACACCCCTTTCCTGAAAAATTTCCAAAAATTACTTTCCAGCCTCCAAAGCAAATAATATTAATACACCTATCTGCAGATCAAGTAGAAAATTTATATGTTACTATAATTCTCATGCTGCCAAATGTAATAAAATAATGTACTATTTTACCTATACAGCTCTAAATATATATATAAAAAACTTTATAATTAAATTAGCAACAACTGATTTAAAAAAAAAGTATTTCAATCTCTGTGTACTAATGTAAAAGACATACAGTTTTGTAAAAGAATATATGATCCTTTCCAAACATAGGACATCATCGTCAAATGTTACGATATATCATAGCATCTGTGACACCCATATGTTTGTAAGCTCTTTGTATGTACCAAAACATGTGGTGCGTGGTTGAAATGATCTCAGCGACAAATCTAAAGTGTACAGTGAGAACTATTACGTGTGCAACAACGATGATGCAGGTGAAATGCATTTACATCGATTGGATGAACGTTATAGAAACAATCACTCGAAGCCGACGTTTCACGTAAGTCACATGCAACGAAAATCTGCAACGTAACCATCTGTGTGTGGCGTGTTTGTAATTATGTTTTATTTATATTTTAGGACAATTTATCTATAAAAAAACACCAAATGTAGAAAGAAAGCGTGTAAATCCGTCTGATGATGAATCGCAACGATTCGAAACCGGTAACGGTTTCCTTTGAATAAAGGAACTCAAAGTAAATTTGTGGCTGGTTGCTGCCCTGAAAACATCAACATTTGTCTTCAAAAACAGCCACGGTCTCCAACATGTCATCATATGACAAAATTGCATTAAGCATACCTCGCCAGGTAATGAGAAATATACATGCTTTCAAAAAACAAAAAATTAACCTAATGAAAACGTCTCTTAACATTAAATTCAACAAAGAGTGTATGTCACTTAAATAAGTCCCAAAATATGTCAAAGTCAAAATTAACTGCAAAACTAAAGCTGCCAGATTTGCTAAGCAAAAATGTGAAAATATATGGCTAAAAACAGAGATTAATATGCAATACAAGAAAAAAGAACACTTAAACAATGTCATGTACAACTTGCATCTGCAGCTAGGACACAGCCTCTCACCTTTACAATTCTCGCACATCCTACAGCACACAGACGATAAAGTAGACAAAGAACAAAAGATTATCCTATCCAAACACAAAAATAAAATTGAAGCCTTAAAATCTATGAACGATCCAGAGTTTGATAATAACAAACAGCTAAGCCAACACAAATTTTTTGATAGAGTCATTAATACAACTGACATCCAATTTAGCAGCACTGAACTCACTTTGTTAAATAAAGGTCTGAAACATAATATTGGAACAAATCTCAATAATCACAGTGTTAAAAACCTCATAGCCTGCACAAAACTTGCTTGTGACACAGCAAAACTAGACACATGTGAGAAAAATGCAGTTGCATACAAGACAAATAAACTGATAAGGAAACAACTTCAAGCAAATAATACCCGCAAAAACACTGAACTTAAAGATTTGAAAAATATTAACAGCAAACTGTCAGAAAGTAAAGCACTCATAGTAAAAGCTGACAAAGGAAATTCTTTATTCATAATGCATGAAAGAGAATATGTAGAGAAAACCTTGCAATTTTTCCATAGCAACAATATTACTGAAATAAAGACAGATTCTGCAGTAAAATTCCAAACTAAACTCCGAAAGCTACTACAAAACTGTAACTTTTTACTGAACAAATATGAAATACGTAACTGCATAACAATGAATCCCTCGGCACCAAAACTACGTGCACAGCCAAAGGTTCACAAAGAAAATTGTCCCATTCACCCGATTGTTAACTCAAGAAACATCCTGCATACTTCATAAGCCATAAATTAAAAGACCTCATTACCAAATACGATACATTTGAAAATAACTACACCATACATAACATACATGAACTCATAAGCTTAATTAAAGACATCCACATCCCACCAACAGCTAAATTAGCATCACTAGACATAGTCAACCTGTACACGAACATCCCTGTAAAAAAGACTATTAACATTATAAGAAACAATCTGCTTAAATACAAGAAAATTAGTGTTGCAGAGATCTTTGAACTCACAGAAAAACTTTCACTTATTCTTTAGCATAATTACTTTAGCTTCAACAACAAACTGTACCAACAACATGATGGTTTGGCAATGGGAAGTAGCTTAGCTGGGATATTGGATGACATTTACATCATACATATAGAACAAAAATTCTTTTCTGCCAACCAGCACATCTCAAACAAAATAATATACTGCAGAAGATATGTTGATGATACAATACTGCTTTTTGATGGTACAAGCAATGAAATAGATACATTAGCAGCAGATCTTAGCAAAATGCACAAAAATATTAAATTCACAGTTGAACATGAAACTAATAAAAGCATTAACTTTCTTGACCTGAAAGTTTGCAATAGTAACAATAAACATCAATTCAGTATTTACAGAAAACCTACCACCACAGATGTCAGTATTAGCAACTCATCTTGCCACCCCCGCCAACAAAAAATGGCTTATTTCAGAACGATGCTACACTGAATTAAAAAAGTACCAATGAGTGACACAGACCAACAAAATGAAATCAATATAATTAAAACAGTTGCTCATAATAATGAATATAAACCCACAATAATAGAAAAACTCCACAACAAAATGCAGACAAAACCCACAGATCCACTTCACAGCAGTCAATTCAACCCAAATCAGTGTGCCACTGAAGCCAAACCTAAATATGCTACTCTCCCATACATAGGCCCACTTTCATACCAAATAGCAAACTTATTTAAAAAGAAGAAAAATATCAGAATCAGCTTTTCCACAAATAATAAATTACAACAAAAATTGATCCATGATGTAAACACCTCCAAGAGCCCCTACCGTAAATCAGGAATATACAAACTCAAATGTGATACATGCCCAAAATTCTACATTGGACAGACAGGCAGAACTTTTGAAATTAGATATAAAGAACATATTGACGCTCTAAGACTTGGTAACTTGAACAAATCAGCATTTGCAGCCCATATTGCCGAAGAAAACCATTCAGTAGGTAACATTGAGGACAACTTAAAGATTTTACATCTAACAGAAAAAGGGGCCACTATGAATATATTAGAAGAATTAGAAATACACACACACAAAAACAGCACCCCAGACTATATCCTTAACGAACAAACAGAGTTGGCTAACACCCCTTTTCTGAAAAATTTCCAAAAATTACTTTCCAGCCTCCAAAGCAAATAATATTAATACACCTATCTGCAGATCAAGTAGAAAATTTATGTGTTACTATAATTCTCATGCTGCCAAATGTAATAAAATAATGTACTATTTTACCTATACAGCTCTAAATATATATATAAAAAACTTTATAATTAAATTAGCAACAACTGATTTAAAAAAAAAGTATTTCAATCTCTGTGTACTAATGTAAAATACATTATAGTTTTGTAAAAGAATATATGATCCTTTCCAAACATAGGACATCATCGTCAAATGTTACGATATATCATAGCATCTGTGACACCCATATGTTTGTAAGCTCTTTGTATGTACCAAAACATGTGGTGCGTGGTTGAAATGATCCCAGCGACAAATCTAAAGCGTACAGTGAGAACTATTACGTGTGCAACAACGATGATGCAGGTGAAATGCATTTACATCGATTGGATGAACGTTATAGAAACAATCACTCGAAGCCGACGTTTCACGTAAGTCACATGCAACGAAAATCTGCAACGTAACCATCTGTGTGTGGCGTGTTTGTAATTATGTTTTATTCATATTTTAGGACAATTTATCTATAAAAACACACCAAATGTAGAAAGAAAGCGTGTAAATCCGTCTGATGATGAATCGCAACGATTCGAAACCGGTAACGGTTTCCTTTGAATAAAGGAACTCAAAGTAAATTTGTGGCTGGTTGCTGCCCTGAAAACATCAACATTTGTCTTCAAAAACAGCCACGGTCTCCAACTTGTCATCATATGACAAAATTGCAGCAACCTACATCCTTTTGAATCTGTTTAGTGTATTCATCTCTTGGTCTCCCTCTACGATTTTTACCCTCCACACTGCCCTCCAATACTAAACAGGTGATCCCTTGATGCCTCAGAATATGCCCCACCAACCGATCCCTTCTCCCAGATAGTTGTGCCACAAATTTCTCTTCTCTCCAATTCTATTCAATACCTCCTCATTAGCTATGTGATCTACCCATCTAATCTTCAGCATCCTTCTGTAGCACCACACTTCGAAAGCTTCTATTCTCTTCTTGTCTAAATTATTTATCGTCCACGTTTCACTTCCATACATGGCTACACTCCATACAAATACTTTCAGAAACGACTTCCTGACACTTAAATCTATATTCGATGTTAACAAATTTCTCTTCTTCAGAAACGCTTTCCTTGCCATTGCCAGTCTACATTTTATATCCTCTCTGCTTCGACCATCATCAGTTATTTTGCTCCTCAAGTAGCAAAACTCCTTTACTACTTTAAGTGTCTCATTTCCTAATTTAATTCCCTGAGCATCACCCGACTTAGTTAGACTAAATTCCATTATCCTCGTTTTGCTTTTGTTGATGTTCATCTTATACCTCCTTTCAAGACACTGTCCATTCCGTTCAACTGCTCTTCCACGTCCTTTGCTGTCTCTGACAGAATTACAATGTCATCGGTAAACCTAAAGTTTTTATTTCTTCTCTATGGATTTTAATACCTACTCCGGATTTTTCTTTTGTTTCCTTTATTGCTTGCTCAAAATACAGACTGAATAACATCGGGGATAGGCTACAACCCTTTCTCACTCCCTTCCCAACCACTGCTTCCCTTTCATGTCCCTCGACTCTTATAACTGACATCTGGTTTCTGTACAAATTGTAAATAGCCTTTCGCTCCCTGTATTTTGCCCCTGCCACCTTCAGAATTTGAAAGAGTGTATTCCAGTCAACATCGTCAAAAGTTTTCTCTAAGTCTACAAATGTTAGAAACGTAGGTTTGCCTTTCCTTAATCTATTTTCTAAGATAACTCGTAGGGTCAGTATTGCCTCATGTGTTTCAACATTTCTACGGAATCCAATCTCATCTTCCCCGAGTTTGGCTTCTACCAGTTTTTCCATTCGTCTGTAAAGAATTCGTGTTAGTATTTTGCAGCCGTGACTTTTTAAACTGATAGTTCGGTAATTTGCACATCTGTCAACACCTGCTTTCTTTGGGATTGGAATTATTATATTCTTCTGAAGGGTGTCATTAAGATGTTGTTTCGTCTCCTGAGGCAAGCTGTTGTAAATGGTCCTTGGGATCCTGGATACTAGCACTAGTAAACAGTTGACGTCCGAGCTAGTCCTACACATATTCTATCGGAAACGTATGTGGAGATCTCGCTGGCCACGAGACTACCGCAACGTCATAGAAACACCTGCCATATAAGCACAGGTATTTACCTGTTGAGCTATAGCACCACGATACTGCCGCATACGAGGTAACATGTGAGCACGCAAGATGTCCATGACGTACTGTTCTACTGTCAAAGTTCCCTGACGTGACGTGAAGTCAAACCTGATGGCTGCCCAGACCACGACCAGGAGGAACACCGCTGTGGCTTTTAGAAACATTGTAAGAATGTGACCTCACCCCAGGTCGCCGCCATACTCGTTAAACTGGTCCATTCGGGGTAGTACAGAATGCTGATTCATTGCTGAACACAACGTGATGCCATCAGTCAAATGACCATCCTTTCCGGCAGCGTACACATGGCACGCTAACGCCCTATATCGGCCACTTCTAGTCTCTTAAAAGTGGTGTGTGACGAAGTAGAACGTTCCAGGGAGTCCATTAACCATTCTGGGATGACAGGCACATAAATGAAGTGGTTAGAATGCTATTTTTTCTCAATACAGTGATCCTCCCTTGTGGTGGTCAGTCGAGGTCGACTGGAACTTTGACAGTCTGCCTTCATGTACCCATGCATTCCAACATCAGGTCAGTGTCACATTCGAATGCCCCACAGATCTGGACATTGTACAACTCGACCGACTGGCCAAATGAAGACACAATGAGGTGCCTTTCTGTTTCTGTCAGGTGTTGGTAACACTGTCTCACACGAATATGTGGCATCACAGTGTCCTTCAAAGTGATTACTCAATAACTGATGCTCTCACGTCCCTTATGTACCCCACCAGGATTCGTTACAATACTAAACACGTAAAACCCTTGTAACGTTATGCACATTTAGGCAAGCGATTTGGCCATCTGGGGGGGGGGGGGGGGGGTATAAGATGAGGTGAAATTGTTTTGCGGCCGAACATTATCGGGCCCAGGGCTCAGGGCGCACTGCAGCAGGTCCGGCTAGACGAGTAGTATGGGCGAGTCCAGGTATAAAGACGAGCAGTGTCGCCGAAATGGGTAAATCCCAAAGCTGGGAATTTGGACGACTGTTGCTTGCGTGGCCTTTGTTCAGGAGATGCACCAGAAATGGTGAAGTGTCAGACAAGCTGGAAGATAACTTCTTACAGCTCTTTGAAAGTCAATAATAATTTACAGTCAAATATTAAAGTAAATCTGAATACATTTGCGATCTCAGAAAAATTAGACGTATCGAATGATACAACACTATTTTCAATATCTTTACAACTATAGAAGTTAATATTTCACAGTGACTAATGTTTTTCACAATGAACCTTTGAGTTTAAACGCTTCATGCGATTTCGTCATACAATATCTCAGATGACAGCTCTGCACGATAGCCATCAGCCCAGGAAGCCATTCATCTGTATCTGTTTTACTTATGGACACCATTTATATTTTTTATCATGCAAATGATTGTCAAAATATCTTATCCTCCTTAGTTACACAGCAAATGAATACAACGTGAATAGCTCATTTTTTTCATACTTGTGTATTTATTTAATGAACAATTTACTATTTTGATACTAACATTATTTAAACATTAATTACAAGTAATAAAATAAAATCATGGTAATCTGAGAAGTGGTCAAGCGCACGTTTAAGCTGATACCATCTTTGTAAAACAGTGTGAAAACACGCTTCTAAGAAGCAGGCTTAAATAATTCTTTAAACGACATTTAAAAACAATCTGTTTTCGTTTATCATGAGTGCACTTCTGCAAGAATACTAACTTATTTATTTATGGACAAACCTATATTTTTTGTGAATGGTCTGAGTGTGACTGAATGTTTATAACATTTCTATATTTAAATGTTTGTAATATATTAGTTTAGTCCAGGAGGTTGAACGTAACAACGATGTATTCTTGGTGGGGACGACCTTCAGCCAAAGCAAAAGCAAACGATAGCGGAACACTACGGGAATCAAGTGGAGACTGGGACTTTGACGAGTGAAGAGCTCGAGGGAGCAAATCTGGACACCTTCACTCGATTTCTGGAAAGAGACAGACCAGCCTGTGGTAACTAGCGGTATTCGACCATGGAGTCGTTTGATTTTGGGCAATGAACAGCTGCTATCATATTTTAACTTCTGGAGAGACTTAAAAATTTCGAGAGATCTGAATGTGCTCCAGACTTTTTTCGCTTGTATTACAGAAATAAGGATCTACAGATTATGAGTTACTATCCTTTGTATCGCGTGTGTTAATTACTAAATCATCATGTTGAACACTGAACTGTTTCAGCTGGTGAATATTTCGTACCTTGTGATTACGAAATGGACTTTGCGCGCACCTTTGATTACAATTTAGTTTGGGGATTTTGCTGTCATTCTTGTAACGCTCTCAACGTAACTTTACTGCATTTGATAAGGGTATTTTCTGTTCGTATTTCAAATAAATATCCTAGGACCAGTTCCCGTCTATTTGAGCTGCCCCTTCTTGAATAAACATTATTCAACATAATTCTTTGTCGTCTACATCAATCACAGACATTAAAATAGGAGACTTGTTCATAAATTATTCATTTAACTTTTATTTTGCGTTTCTGAGTATTTTATTAATTCGCAATTCTAGCCAGTGCATAGACTATTTGACTGCAGGATCACGGCTACAGGTTATTTGCAGCGAATTAGCTGCAGTGCATGAAAGCAGTTGTGCGCGGCTCGACCCTACGACTACATCGAGGTATTCCTTTTAAACAGAGCCATGAATAGCTCAAGTATCTAAAGGACAAGTACCCACAGGTAAAGATGCATCTGATTTGCTCGTATGGGATGCTGTTTACGAAAAGCAACTACACTAGTAGTAACATTCGCACTCTTGTGGCTGTTCGGCGTGTTACAGAGAATTAGAGCTCTAATTATTTAGCTGCCTGCCAGTGGTCTGTACGTGAACGAAGTCACATTGACATCCGATCATGTCTCTTGGCTGCTTCACTCTTTTTTTTTCAGTCGCTTACCACAGTGATGTTGGTGTAGTCGAGACAACCAAATTTGTATTGGACACTTTTGGCCTATTAAGCCGGGAAATAGCCTGAAATTGACCTCCAGAAGTCACCTAAGCTACAGTTCATGTGCGCACGCAGAAACGAAAACGAGACTTTCTAAAGTAATGGCTTTACCCACATTACTTTATGGCAGCGAAAGGTGGATGCCAAAGCAGAAGTAACGGAGTAAAATACAATCAGCAGAAAAGATATTTTTAAAGAGTATTAAAGAATGTATGAAAATGGGTAGGATACGAAATGAAGATATTAGGAAAGAATTAGATATAGAATTAGTACATAATAATATATTAAATAATAGAATCGGACCGATCAGTTACAAGGAATGGATAATACCAGACTTCGCAAGGGAGCATTAGATTGCATGAGTGAAGAGGGGAAGAATATGGACAATCATCAGCTGTATAATGGAAAGACGAAAATGAATTCGAACCAGAATTTCCCGCTTACCCCGAGCGGTGGCTTTACGATTAGGCTATAAAAACGGTCTTCATCGCTAAATCCAAATTTGCATATGTCGTCAACTATGTGTCTACAACCTTCACTCGTACATCCATTATGTATATTCCCACACAGGAGAGGTATTTTAATTGAAAGTCGCTTGCCCAGTGTTGGTGGATAAATACAATATCGCAGTGCGTGTGCTGGTCAGAAGTACTATGCAGTGTTCCTTTCGACATACATGCATGTTCGAAGGAGCATTGCATCGGGTTTCTGAACAACACAGCCACTGCAGTACCGTATTATAACGCATTGTATCGGAAGAGATATCGATCGTTATCAGATATTTTTAAATATCAATGGCTTACACCCCCACCACACGCTGTAGCTGTGGTAGGGATATATTATCTCCAGGGCATTTTTACACAAATAATTATACAAATAAATGCTTCTATGTCATCTCCTTTTCACCTCCACCCGCACATGTATGGAAGGTACGTGGCTCTTACTCCCACAATGCTTTCCTCCAGATAGTAAATCATATGTGCACCAAGAGTGGTTTAAATCTATTCAGTGGTTTGCGAGGAGATGTGAAATGTACTTACATATATATATATATATATATATATATATATATATATATATATATATATATATATATATATACCTTGAGTCACAATATCTTATTTTTCTGCTATAGTCCAACGCATTTCTGAGCTACAACTTCATTTTCAAGGAGTGCTTCACTTTTTTGCAACATATCCGCATATGCTTCAGTTAATCATCTTCATCTGTCACGAAATATTCACCTTATGCGTAGTTGAAAAATGTTTACGTTCGCACTTCATTTCAAAACCCGTAACATGTTTGTGTCCATCCTACATTATTCAAATAATTATTTCGAACGTTAAATTTTCTTCAGCTATTAGGATTCGAAGCTCCTAGTTCTGTACGCGTATAGTGAATAAAATTGAGGAAATATACACACCAAGCGAATATGCACTTAGCGGTCGCAAACCGTGTGCACTTGGAGTAGTAGGCGCACATCTGTTCTCAAGCAGCGGATCAGTGAAGGTAACTTTCCATTTGCAATTCGGATTGGCAAAGTGGGTCAGCGGGCGGTGGCGCTCGGCCAGCGCCCTAAATTTCGTCTTGAGGGGCAGCTGCAGCTGCGGCCGCGGCCGGGGACGTGTGAAGTTAATGGGCCAAGTTCCCGCGCTTCCTCATTACGACGTGCTGCCGCCTCATTAAACAGCAGCCAACTTCCACGCGCTGCAGGCGTGAAGCAAGGGGGGGGGGGGGGGGGGAGGGGGGACAGCACAACCGCCGAAACTCATTCCGGACCTGGAACGAACCCTGACTGCCGTCCTTCAAGAAACGACAACAGCGATCAGAAGCAGTAGGTCTACCTTGTAGATCAAGCTGACGCATTCTCGGCCTGGCACAGAGATGGTGTTGATGCCAAGGAAACTTTTATTTTGTTATGTTGGTAATTATTACACAATAACGTAAGGCAACTGATTTGTGGTATTGGTTTATTTATATAGCTTGTTACATGTGTGTTATTAAAATGCCTAAACTGTGATTATAAGGTCTTTTTTATTATTATTTTCGCATCGACAAACAGAAATCGCGCAACTATCGCAATTGTTCTTCTCTGTTGATTTCTATTCATCCAGTACTGCTTCAGCTCCTCTGCAGGTTGCCATTTTTTTTCTTCCGTCCATGTTATTATTGTTTTCCTAATTATCTTGCTCTCAAAGCGATTAAAATTTATTGCTTTACTCTTAAAATAGCTTCATTCTGTTTCCTAAACATTGATATTGTTTCTTTATATTTCTTTTTCTTATTTTCATAATCAATGCTATTATTGACAGAAATACGTATTTTTTAGACTGATCTCATTCGTTTAGTAATATGTAGAGACCCTAAAAAAATTGCTTACGCTAAGGTTTTTTTATGTGTATTTTGGTAGATTCTCTTTCTCGGACATTCAGTTTTTTATGGCACTCATTATTATTTCTAATAATCTGCCCTTCATGTACCTCTATTCTGTCCAGCTTATAAGTCAACGTTAAGCAATCACATACATACAAACATTCCTACCTTACCATTGGTGTCTAGTGATATACACTCCTGGAAATTGAAATAAGAACACCGTGAATTCATTGTCCCAGGAAGGGGAAACTTTATTGACACATTCCTGGGGTCAGATACATCACATGATCACACTGACAGAACCACAGGCACATAGACACAGGCAACAGAGCATGCACAATGTCGGCACTAGTACAGTGTATATCCACCTTTCGCAGCAATGCAGGCTGCTATTCTCCCATGGAGACGATCGTAGAGATGCTGGATGTAGTCCTGTGGAACGGCTTGTCATGCCATTTCCACCTGGCGCCTCAGTTGGACCAGCGTTCGTGCTGGACGTGCAGACCGCGTGAGACGACGCTTCATCCAGTCCCAAACATGCTCAATGGCGGACAGATCCGGAGATCTTGCTGGCCAGGGTAGTTGACTTACACCTTCTAGAGCACGTTGGGTGGCACGGGATACATGCGGACGTGCATTGTCCTGTTGGAACAGCAAGTTCCCTTGCCGGTCTAGGAATGGTAGAACGATGGGTTAGATGACGGTTTGGATGTACCGTGCACTATTCAGTGTCCCCTCGACGATCACCAGTGGTGTACGGCCAGTGTAGGAGATCGCTCCCCACACCATGATGCCGGGTGTTGGCCCTGTGTGCCTCGGTCGTATGCAGTCCTGATTGTGGCGCTCACCTGCACGGCGCCAAACACGCATACGACCATCATTGGCACCAAGGCAGAAGCGACTCTCATCGCTGAAGACGACACGTCTCCATTCGTCCCTCCATTCACGCCTGTCGCGACACCACTGGAGGCGGGCTGCACGATGTTGGGGCGTGAACGGAAGACGGCCTAACGGTGTGCGGGACCGTAGCCCAGCTTCATGGAGATGGTTGCGAATGGTCCTCGCCGATACCCCAGGAGCAACAGTGTCCCTAATTTGCTGGGAAGTGGCGGTGCGGTCCCCTACGGCACTGCGTAGGATCCTACGGTCTTGGCGTGCATCCGTGCGTCGCTGCGGTCCGGTCCCAGGTCGACGGGCACGTGCACCTTCCGCCGACCACTGGCGACAACATCGATGTACTGTGGAGACCTCACGCCCCACGTGTTGAGCAATTCGGCGGTTCGTCCACCCGGCCTCCCGCATGCCCACTATACGCCCTCGCTCAAAGTCCGTCAACTGCACATACGGTTCACGTCCACGCTGTCGCGGCATGCTACCAGTGTTAAAGACTGCGATGGAGCTCCGTATGCCACGGCAAACTGGCTGACACTGACGGCGGCGGTGCACAAATGCTGCGCAGCTAGCGCCATTCGACGGCCAACACCGCGGTTCCTGGTGTGTCCGCTGTGCCTTGCGTGTGATCATTGCTTGTACAGCCCTCTCGCAGTGTCCGGAGCAAGTATGGTGGGTCTGACACACCGGTGTCAATGTGTTCTTTTTTCCATTTCCAGGAGTGTAGTTGTATACTTCAAGAGCTACATTTTTTCTTGTAGATATTTTTAACTGTACGCTATTTCCATTTTACTAATTTTTACATGTAGTGTAAATCTTTCTACTTTATTCTGCTGTATGGTTTTTGCAACATATTTAAACTTACTAACTGAGTCTACTGTAGCTTTTTCTGTTTTTCCTTAGACTTTATATGAATTTGATATTTCAGCAGAACTTCTGAGACTAGTTTTACTAGGTATTGTTACTAGAAGATTTATTTGAGTAATTGCCTCTGTCAGATTTCCTAATTTCATTATCTGAAGATAATAAATAAGTCACAGGCGAGAACATGAAAAAACATTATTATTATTTTCATTAAGGAATTAACCATTAATATTCTTCTTATTTTTGTTCCATGTGATGTTTATAAAGAGTGGTATGGTAAATGTTTTTCGAAATGATGGTCCAGTAAATAGGATCTGCAATCTTCGGAAGTACTGTAACTATAATGTTTACCACTTATAACATAAAGATAAATACATGTGTTGCTAACCAACAGGTGGACAAGCAAATATATGCATTGCACATAGTTCAATACATCCCCAGCAACAGAACTAACAACTGAAAGGGTATAAAAATTGTAAAATCAAAAATAAATTAAGGTCTTAACATAATACAACAGATCTCACCGATAGTATTTGAAAATAGGCCATGTTTCATCAAATTAATTTAAGATTCTGAAGTTACTCTCGTTCTCAGCCACATTAAAATCGCACAAAATCCTATATTAGCTGGAAGTCAGATGTCTAGCTGCAGCAGAAATGGGGACCCTGGACACAAAAGGCACCAATAAAGGTCACTGTCTCGATACTGTGATCCTACACTGTGGCAGCCATTTTAGCGGAAGAATTAATGATGCTCTCCGCTATATCGTCTATTAATATATAGTATATCGCAATTCTGGAAGTGACTGCTGTCTTTTTCTCCTCTGAAAGCCAGAATCTGCGACCTTCATACTTGTTATTTGTCTGTGTCTTACGTAAAGTAATAATAAATTCCCCCAATGGTAAGATGACTGTATAGTTAAAGCAATCCAATCCACCATAGCACTGTGGCTCAGGTTAAGAACTAAAAATGACGATGAAGAGTTCATATTCAAGTCAATAACTCAGTCACGCGATGGAACAAGATAGTTGAGAAAATCATGCAAAGTTAAAAAGAAAATAGATTTAAAATTTAGGTTATTCTGAGACAACATACGAGAAGCAATGGAGACAAAGTATTGGTTTCTGCAGTTTTAAATTTTTTTAAAAGCGAAAGTGAAGAAATGAACTTTTTGGCATTTCATTTCTAATTTTTTTATGTATTAGTTTCATTAATAAAAAAACTGCAGGTATAACTTTCATCTACAACAAATTTGAACAAATCATTCATATCATTATTTAAATACTACATGTTCTCTCTCTTGTAACACATGCGAAATTAATATTTTAGGACAAACATGTATTACATTGCAACTGTTATAGTTCTACTGTTTCAGTTCTCTGATTTACAGCTGGAAACAAGACAAACAATACACCAACAGTACAGAGAGAACTTCATCAAGAACAAGTTAAAATCATTTATATTGCTTTCACAGTAATGATATACTTGAGGATACAAAATGTGCACTGGTATTGTCTTTTTTTGTTGTTGTTATTATTGATTAACACATTGCTTAATGCAAAAAATTTGAATGATGTATTGATAATGGTACAGCTTTCATAAACTGTTGTAGAAACATGTAAAAAAATTAACAAGTGCTCCCCAACAAACCTAGAAGTCCCAGGTGCAGCGTGCTTTACAGTTTTATTTCTTAGTGTGAAAAATGCCAAGTTGGACAATCGTACAGAGTCCATATTAAGGTCGATAAGTTAGTTTTAAGATGGAAAGAAGGCAAGGACTTGCTAGTGGGAACAGACCATTTCAGTGGCAGAAGTAGCCTATTCATTTATTCCAGTGTCCTCTTCATGAGAATCATATTCGTCAAACCACTGTGCAGTGCAAGGCAGCGGGTACTTCTCATTGTACTGAGTACTAGTGTTTCTTTCCATTTCATTAGCGTATGGAGTGCAAAAAGAATTTTTAAATAGCTTTGTGTCTACAGTAATCAATCTAATGTTGTCACTCCGTAATCTTTATGGAACTGATGCGTACAAATCTGAAAAATATATCTAGATTCTTCCCTTCATATTGATTTTTGAGCCTCTGAAAGGAGGCTTTCGCTGCTTAATTGGTGTCTCTCTTCTAATCTTGTCTCTTCATAATCTTTGCGGAAGTGATACGTACAGGGCTGAAGACTAGATCTACATTCTACCCCCAATATTGGTTCTTGAAACTTTGAAAGTAGGCTTTCGCTGCAAAATAGGCGTCTTTCTTCAAGCGCTTGCCAATCCTTCTTCTCTAGCACTTTGGTAACGCTTTTCCACAAGTCAGGCAAACCTGCGATCATCAACCGCTCCCTCCTAGTATACATGCAATATCAGTCCTTAACAATATTCAAAATTTTGCTTGTTTGGGGATCCACAGCCTCTGAATGCTTAATTAAAGAAAACATAGTCCGTTGTAGACCGTAATGTAAACGATCTTTATTTAAATCGTGCGATTAACTAATTTCGATTATTTGTCGGTTTCAAGCATCTGTAAAATCAACGTGGAAGAGTATCACGTTGTCTGCACACATCTCCATACATCTCCATGTATAGCAAAAACATTACGTAATTCACATTAACATACCACCTTGTTGTTGTAGTGGTCTCCAGTCCAAAGACTAGGTGCTTCAATCTGGATCGCTACAGTCGCAGGTTCGAATCCTGCCTCGGGCATGGATGTGTGTGATGTCCTTAGGTTAGTTAGGTTTAAGTAGTTCTAAGTTCTATGGGACTGATGAGCTCAGATGTTGTGTCCCATAGTGCTCAGAGCCATTTGAACCATTTGGAACCAAAGACTAGTTTGATGCATCCCTCACGCTATTCTATCGTGTGCAAACCTCTTCATCTCCGAATAACTACTGCAACACACATCCCTCTGTATCTGCTTAATGTATTCATTTCTTGGTCTACCTCTACGATTTTTACTCTCCACGCTTCCCTCCGATTCGAAATTGACGATCCCTTGATGCCTCAGAATTTGACCTAAGAAACGATCCGTCCTTTTAGTCGGGTTGTACCACGAATTTCTCTTCTCCCCAATTGTATTCAGTACCTCATCGTTAGTTACGTGACCTACCCATTTAATCCTCAGTATTCTTCTGTAAACCACATTTCAAAAGCTTCTATTCTCTTCTTGTCTAAACTGTTTATCGTCCATGTTTCACTTCCATGCATGGTTACACTTCGTATAAATACTTTCAAAAAGGACTTCCTGATACTTAAATCTATAGTCGATGTTAACAAATTTCTCTTCTTCAGAAACGCTTTCCTTGCCATTGCGAGTCTACATTTTATATCCTCCCTACGTCGACCATCATCAGTTATTTTGCTTCCCCAACAGCAAAACTCATTTACTACTTTAAGTTTCTCATTTCCTAATCTAATTCCCTCAGCATCACCTGATTTAATTCGACTACATTCCATTATCCTCGTTTTTCTTTCGTTGATGTTCATCTTATATCCTCCTTTCAAGATACTGTCCATTCCGTTCAGCTGCTCTTTCAAGTCCTTTGATGTCTCTGACAGAATTACAGTGTCATTGGCAAGCTTCAAAGTTTTTATTTCTTCTCTCTGGACTTTAATTCCTAGGCTATAACCCTGTCTCACTCCCTTCTCAGCCACTGCTTCCCTTTCGTGGTCCTCGAGCCTTATAACTGCCATCTGTTTTCTGTATAAATTGTAAAGAGCCTTTCGCTCCTTGTATTTTACCCCTGCCACCTTTATAATTTGAAAGAGAGTAATCCACTCAACATTGTCAAAAGCTTTCTCTAAGTATACAAATGCTATTAACGTGGTTTGCTTTTCCTTAAGCCATCTTCTAAGGTAAGTCGTAGGGTCAGTATTGCCTCCCCTGATCCTACATTTCTACGGAATCCATAATTAATCTTCCCCGAGGTCGGCTTCTATCAGTTTTACGTTTCGTCTGAAAAGAATTCGTATTAGAATTCTGCAACCTTGAGTCATTAAACTCATAGTTAGGGAAACTTCACACCTGTCAGCATCTGTTTTGTTTGTAACTGGGATTATTATATTCTTCATGAAGTCTGAGGATATTTCGACTGTCTCATACATCTTGCGCACCAGATAGCAGTTTTGTCAGGGATGGCTCTCCCAAGGCTATCAGTAGTTCTACTGGAATGTTGTCTACTCCCGAGGCCTTATTTCGCCTCAGATCTTTCAGTGCCCCGTCAAACTCGTCACGCAGTATCAAATCTCTCATTTCATCTTCATCTACGTTCTCTTCCTTTTCCATAATACTGCCCTGCAGTACATCGCCCTTGTATAGACCCTCTATGATCTCCTTCCACTTTTCTGCTTTCCCTTCTTTCCTTAGAATTGGTTTTCCATCTGAGCTCTTTATATTCATACAAGTGGTTGTCTTTTCTCCAAAGGTCTCTTTAATTTTCCTGTATTCAGTATCTATCTTACCCCTAGTGATGTATGCTTTTACATCCTTACACCTGTCCTCTAGCCATCCCTGCTTATCCATTTTGCACTTCCTGTCGATCATATTTTTGGGACGTTTGTATTCCTTTTCGCCTGCTTCATTTACTGCGTTTTTATATTTTCTCCTTTCATCAGTTAAATTCAATGTCTCTTGCGTTACCCAAGGATTTCTACTAACCCTCGTCTTTTTACCTACTTGATCCTCTGTTGCCTTCACTATTTCATCTCTCAAAGCTACCTATTCTTCTTCTAATGTATTGCTTTCCCCTTTTCTTGTCAATCGTTCCTTAATGCTCCCTCTGAAACCCTCTACAAGCTCTGGCTCTTTCAGTTTATCCAGGTCCCATCTCCTTAAATTCCTACCTTTTTTTGTAGTTTCTTCAATTTTAATCTGCAGTTCACAGCCTTTAAATTGTGATCAGAGTCCTCATCTACCCCTGCAAATGTTTTACAATTTAAAATCTGGTTCCTAAATCTCTGTCTAACCATTATAGAATCAATCTGAAACATTCCGGAGTCTCCAGGTCCCTTCCACGTATACAACCTCCTCTCATGATTCTTAAACCAAGTGTTAGCTATGGTTAAATTATGCTCTGTCCAAAATTCTACCAGGCAACTTCCTCTTTCATGCCTTTCTCCGCAGTCGAAATTCAACTACTACTTTTCCCTCTCTTGCTTTTCCTACTATCGAATTCCAGTTCCCTGTGGCTGTTAAATTTTCGTCTCCCTTAGCTATTTGAATAATTTCTTTTATCTCATCACACATTTCCTCAAATCTCCTTCCCAGCTGCGGAGCTAGTTGACGTTTAAATTTGTACTACTATGGTGGGCATGTGCTTCGTGTCTCTCTTGGCTACAGTAATGAGATTACTATGCTGTTGATAGTAGGTTATGCGTGTTCCTACTTTTTTACTCATTACTAAATCTACTCCTGCATTATCCTTATTTCATTTTGTATTTATGAATCTGTATTCACCTGACCAGAAGTCCTGTTCTTCATGCCACCGAACTTCAGTAATTCCCATCATATCTAACTTTGATCTATCCCTTTCCCTTCTTAAATTTTCTAACCCCTGCCAGAGTAGGGGATCTGACATTCCACGCTCCGATCCGTACAACGCCAGTTTTCCTCCTGCTGAGAACGACGTCCTCCTATGTAGTCCCCGCCCCGACATCCGAATGGGGACTATATTACTTCCGGAACATTATACCCAAGGGGATGCCATCATCATTTAACCATACAATAGAGCTCCATTACCTCGGGAAAAATTACGGTTGTAGTTTCCCCTTACTTTAGCTGTTCGCAGTCCCAGCATAGCAAGGCCGTCTTGGTGTATGTTATTTGGCCAGATCAATCAATCATGCAGGCTGTTACCCCTGCAGCTTCTGAGAAGGCTGCTGCTCCTCTTCGGGAACCACATCTTTTTCTGGCCTCTCAACGGTCTGAGGGGGCCACTTGTAAGTGCAGCCCGATTTTGTAATATGTTTCATGAAAAATAACATGAAATGGTTATCACATGTAGAAGAAACTGTATCTTTGACACCCCTGAACCAAAGATGTTGCCTGAATGGCAGAATCGATTGTAAGTAGGGGCGCGCGAAGCGCAGAGGCAGTTGCCGTTGCACTCTGTGAAAGGTAGAATGTAGGACTTTAAGTTAGTGGATGGATGTGAGAATTTAGCTGTTGGCCTATGGACGCAGCATAATACTGTTTTTTAAAGTAATGAAACTGTATATTTAGTTTTAAGTATGCAGCAACACAATGTGGAATTTGCTAATTCTGACAGTACCGACCCTTGATTGTAGGAACCAATACGTTGACTAGGCAATCCTATTTGTAATTTTTTGTGTATTTTGTAAACTTGATAAAAGGAAGTTAAATTTTGGAATCTATTTTGTCAAACGATGTAAGACCTTTTGTCATGTAACTATCCAATTATTATTGATTTCGTTATAGGCATTACACACTGGTTTTCCAGATCAAGTGGTTTAATTGTTCTTTGGATTACAATAAAACTGATTAAGCACAGCATTTGCTCAACAACACAACACACAGTAAATTTGGATAACACAAATATATTTTTTTAAAACATTACAACAGATACCCCTCCGTTGTGGCTGCACCCATGTTACGGCTATCTATATTGCTGAGGCACGCAAGCTTCCCCACGTACTGAGACAGTACGTATTACAAATCGTAACTGTCAAATCACTAAAAAATAATTTGACAATTACGACATGTAATACGTAATATCACACATGGATATAGGAATTTTGCATGATAAGGTGATATGTTAATGTGAGTTGTGTAAGATGTTACTTACCGGTACACATGGCGATATATGGAAATGTATGCAGAGAATGTGATACTCTTCCACATTGATTTTACTGGTCCTTAAAAATTACAAGTCAGCTAATCGCACGATTAAAATAAAGATCGTTTGCTTTACAGCCTGCTACGGACCATGTGTTCTTTTATTAATAATACTTGGAATGAGCCTCACACATTTGAACAATATTTTAAAATTGGGCCCACGAGAGTTCTGTAAGTAGTCTCATTCGTAGAAGCTCACTTTAATAGTTTTTGGAGCAAGCTTCTTCACAAATCTGGAATTTCATTTTCGATATGAGTCTCCTATTTTTCAAAGATTTCGTTATCTAGTCTCAAAATCATTATTTCTTAATAACCAAGTAGCATTATAAATTTTTTTACGAATTTGTATCAATAAATTGGCTACGGTTTAATTCCACGTGCTTGAAAACTCGCGAAACTATCAACACTTTTCATACTTACTTATTAAATTCATTTTTGAATGCTACCATTTAAAGGATTACTGTACCATTAGAAGACTGCAAAGTAATACATAAAGATATCACTGTTCTTCGACAAGAGATAGTCGAAGTCACTGCCTTATCGTCCCAGAGACATTTGTCAGTTTACTTGGTACTCAAGGGTCCCCATTTCTGCTCCGACTACACGTCTGTAACATGTGACAACTACGTGCGAAGCTCATCATTGAGGCAGCCACAGAATATGTGTGCAGAGCCTGAGATTACTTCCCAGGGTCGGCTGTGGATGTAGTCAGGCATGCAATCGCGGTTATTCAGTTCGACGAGTATCGTGTTAAGTGTTAATGTAGCATAACCAGCACCTACTCGCGATGTTTCTTGTTTTTGCGAATTGCGGTTCAATCCTGTAATGGACTGGTCTGCACAGAGTCCTGACCTGAATCCTATAGAACGCCTTTGCGATGTTTTGAAACGCCGACTTCATGCCAGGCCTTACCGACTGGCATCGATACCTCTCAGTGCAGCACTCCGTGAAGAATGGACTGCCATTCACCAAGAAACTTTCCAGCACCTGATTAAACGTATACCGGCGAGAGAGGAAGCTGTCATCAAGGCAAAGGGTGGGCCAACACCATATTGAATTCCAGCATTACCGACGGAGAGCGCCACGAACTTGTAAGTCGTTCTCAGCCAGGTGTTCGGATCCTTTTGATGGCATAGTGTATTTTAGCATACCAAATGCAATAACTTACTCTACACTCATGAATCATATAACGTCTCTCTGCAAGTAGTCCAGCTATTAGAAACAGAACTCACTGAAGATACGAGACTGTGACCGGAAGCCGGCCATGGTGGCCGAGCGGTTCTAGGCGCTTCAGTCTGGAACCGCGCGACCGCTGCGGTCGCAGGTTCGAATCCTGCCTTGGGCATGGATGTGTGTGATGTCTTTAGGTTAGTTAGGTTTAAGTAGTTCTAAGTTCTAGGGGACTGATGACCTCAGATGTTAAGTCCCATAGTGCTCAGAGCCATTTGAACCATTTGTGACCGGAGTTGAATGTGGAAATTTCCGCCTTTCACAGAGCCCTCAAAGCAACTTGTCATGGATATGACCCTAGAAAGATTTTCAGTAATGGATTTGTAGAAACCGCTCTGTGAATACAGCTGAAATTAATTGCAAATCCTTTTCCTGCATTTCAACGAACATCCCTTCCACTTGAGATCAGCTTACCATCCGTAATGCCATCTACACTGTCACTGGAGGACGTCTGCCGGTAGGCCAAAGGCGGCTCATGTGGAACTACCGGATTGAGCACAGAGAACGCTGCTTTCACAGACAGGAAATGAAGATTCTACTGAGTTGTATTTACGGGATTTCACTTGTCACTCGCAGAAGTTGGTAGGGAGTAGGGCATAGATAAACAGCACCAGATCTTAAGAGTAATATTATTAATATCAACGTGATTGATAAAAGATGATGTGGGAGTGAGATATGCTGTTGATAATCCTGAAAGAACGTGAAATAACCAGGCCATTCTGATGCTCGATACAGATCCTGTTGTCTGAGTATGAGTAGAAGAAGCTACCTTATGACTTCAACGGGACCCATTTGGGTAACACACGGTGTACACAAGCACTGCACATAAATGGATTAATGGGTAAAGTAGAATGGAAACTTTTGTTAGGAGCTTATGGCTGAAAGCTGGTGCAACACAAGACATCCACAGCAGCTGGCGACTGGAGAGGGACGTGCACATCTCGCCACTACAGACTGCCCGAAGCCGCAGCTAAACAACTTCATCTCACTACTGCAAAACAGTTTAGCATCACCATGCCATGCCACTTACTGAATGATGCAATCTATCCAGTATTCCTCACTTCAAACATGGCAGCATTCGAGACAGGATTATCAACTGGATAAGAAAAATTTGTAATGTTTTATCTAACTTCACTTAACCACTATTAAATAAATACAAATGTGCAATGATTATTTGGTTGAATAAGTGCACCCCTTTTAATAAAAACTTTTCTTTTACTTTCAGCTGAGAATATTCGCGAGAATTTCTTCACCAGAAAAGACTTCTAAGATTTATTTTGTGCCCATTCAATATATGTCGTCTCAGTACCAATCAAGAATCAGCAACAGCTACAATATTATTGTATATTGTGATGGAAAAAGATCTTGGACTGTATTTGGTAGCAAAGATTATGACATAGTACAAGCAAGAATGGTGTAGAGTGAGACACTGCAGTTTATAGCTTTCCTCCCATCTGACCTGCAAAATAGCTATCCCTTCATCAGATGACAAATAGAGAGACAGCAACAACTAAACAGCTTCTATTCCGCATATTCTCACTTTCACCACTTCTTTCTTGTCAGAACTTCAGTATAACTCTCGTACTTCTCGAGTATATTTCTTTTCAAATTGCCTCTCCTTTTATCAGTTATGCCAATTTAGTATAATTTTTGTATTCGCTTTTGTCATAATATTACAAACATGCAATAAAATGCGCCACTATATTTAAAAATTATTCGACTATATTTGAAATTTTAATTAAAAATTTCACACAAAGCCTCTGTTAAGAACACAATGGGCAAGCTATTCAAATGGTGATGAATTTGTTATACTATCCAGCCTGTGGAGTTAATTTAAATACATTTGTTAATTACAAATAATGCACCTATGTGTGCAAACTGCAATCAGAAAGTCTAATTAATGTAATCACTTCAATGTGGCATTTGTAATCGTTGAAAATTAAAGGATTACGGTATGTGCGCCAACTGCGAGAATGTAATGAAGATAAATTATAATTGCTTTTACGTTTTTTAAATGTATCTACTTTGGACTACTGTTGAATTGACAGTTGTTACGCTTTGCAACACTAATGAACACATTGCTCTGAAATGTTTAAAGCTAAAAAAACTGATCTCTATCATTAAAGACTAAGATTTAAGAACTTTGCGTGCGTTCTGTTAAGAATAACCGAGGGTACCACTTACCTAGATATTGGTTAATGATGACTTTAAGAGAAATGTAGTACTGGTAGGCAAGCTATTACTTGTATATTTTAGTGCATTTTGTTAGCAGCTGGCAACTGGCTTTTTAATGAGGTAAGGAATTACAATTACGAACAAATTAAACTGGAGGGAGACATAGAAAATGTTGTGGGGAAGGCTAACCAAAGACTGCGTTTTATTGGCAGTATACTTAGAGAATGTAGCAGATCTACTAAGGAGGCTGCATATACTAAACTTATCCGTCATGTTTTAGAATACTGCTGCGCGGTGTGCGATCCTTGCCAGATAGGATTGACGGAGTATACCGAAAAAGTTCAAAGGGCAGCACGTTTTGTGTAATCGTGAAATAGGGGAGCGAGTGTCACTGAAATGATGCAGGATTTTGAATGGACATCATTAAAACAAGGGCGTTTTTCGTTGCGGAGGAACCTTCTCACGAAATTCCGCACACCAAATTCCTCCTTCGAAGGCGAAAATATTTGTTGACGTCGACCTACAAGGGACAAACGATTACCATGATAAAATAAGGGAAATCAGAGCTCGTACGGAAAGACATAGGTATTCTTTCCGCGCGCTATACGAGATAGGAATAATAGTGAATTGTGAAGGTGGTTCGATGAACCATCTGCCAGGCACTTAAATGTGATTTGTTGAGTATCCATGCAGATGCAGATGTAAGGTGACCAATGGCTTTCACAGTGAATGAGGGCTGCAGCGGCCGCTGTGGACGGTGATTCTGTACGTGGTTCTGTCTTTACATGGGTCGGTGTTTATTGTCAGACGCACCAGTCTCGCTTATAACCTACTGTTCTGTAAGATTTCAGCCTGCATTTGTCCTCAATTCTGAACGGTCTGCTCGGGTTGATCGTCTCGCAGATGGAATTAAGATGGGTATGACACTTGCATATTACTATAAGCTGTGTAAGGCACAAGTGCAAAAACGATAAACGACCAGTCGGTTACCGAGCAGACGAGGACCACGTTGAGAGTTAAACGACTTTGAACATGAGATGCTAATCGGTACTAGACGCGTGGCTCATCCCATATTCGGGTCTCCTAGGTCAAAGTTGTCTAGGGTGGATATTCAGTACGGCAAATACACTGTCATGAGACGTGTAAACTGCCGCACAGGACGACAAGTGTTTAACGAACGGGCACCACACCACTATTGCAGAGCTATCCGGTCTACATCACGGTTTGTTGATTTGAACGTGAGTCGTCAGGAACCTGATGCCATCAACATAAGCACATATCTGTGAACACGTTCTGGTCTCTTACACAGTTTCATTGGCCCAGAAGATATCAGTACAATGCACCTCCGTTCCAGGGAGTTTTCTAATCTCGGGGCCTTGTTTTATGCTGTTCTTCAACATTTTTTGTGCAAAAATAAGAAATCTGATGCGCAAGTACAACACCTATAACGATATTTTCTCCGACCTAGACTGTCACAGTAGCTTTACAGACAAAGAGATATCGACCGGAGTCGCAAACGGCCCAAGCACCGAGAGCGGCTAGATTGGGCGTATGGGTGTTTCCATTCAAAAGTGGTTTTCAGGTATAAAGAAATGATTTCACAAAAAATCCTTTTGATATACTCTTAAAACTATAAGGAGTCTAAAGATGCAAAAGATTTTTTGAAAGCTCGAGACCAGAAAACCACATCAAAGTACATATCTGTCACGTAACTGTGATGGAAAACCTCTCTTTACGACACTTTCTTTCACTCCGCGTGATAGCAGGCACTGCAGAAATCCCCATACTTCGCATTTCAAATAAAAAATTATAGAATAAACAGTAGAGTCTACTGTTCTCGTATCTGAAACAATGATACAACCATAAACATGCAGAATTAGTTGAAGGTTATTGAAAGGATTATGTAGGTCTTTTATAATGATTTAGCAGGTAGCAAGGAAGTATACACTATGTGATTAAAAGTATCCGGGCCGGCCGCGGTGGCCGTGCGGTTCTAGCGCTGCAGTCCGGAACCGAGGGGTTGCTACGGTCGCAGGTTCGAATCCTGCCTCGGGCATGGATGTGTGTGATGTCCTTAGGTTAGTTAGGTTTAAGTAGTTCTAAGTTCTAGGGGACTGGTGACCTAAGATGTTCAAGTCCCATAGTGCTCAGAGCCATTTTTAAAAGTATCCGGACACCCCCATAAACAGACGTTTTGCATATTAGATGAATTGTGCTGCCACCTACTGCCAGGTACTCCATTTCAGCGACCTCTGTAGTCATCAGACATCGTGAGAGAGCAGAATGCGGCCCTCCGCGGAACTCTCGGACTTCGCACGTGGTCCGGTGACTGGGTGTCACTTGTGTCATACGACTGTACACGAGAGTTCCACACTCCTAAACATTCATAGATCCACATGTTTCCCATGGATAGTGAAGTGGAAACGTGAAGGGACACGTACGACACAAAAGCGTACACGCCGACATCGTCTGTTGACTGACAGAGACCGATGACAGTTGAAGAGGGTCGTAATGTGTAATAGGCAGACATCTATCCAGACCATCACACAGGAATTCCCAACTGCATCAGTTTCCACAGCAAATACCATGACAGTTAGGCAGGAGGTCGAGCGGCTGCTCAGAATTCATACATCACGCCAGTAAATGCCAAACCACGCCTCGCTTGGTGTAAGGAGCGTAAACACTGGACGATTGAACAGTGTAAAAACGTTATGTGGAGAGACGAATCATGGTACAGAATGTGGTGATCCGATGGCAGGGTGTGGGTATGGCTAATGGCCGGTTAACGTCACCTGCCAGCGTGTGTAATGCTAACAGTAAAATTCGGAGGCGCTGGCGTTACGGTGTAGTCGTGTTTTTTCATGAAGGGGCTTGCACCCGTTGTTGTTTTGCGTGGCACTATCACAGTACAGGCCTACATTGACGTTTTAAGTACATTCTTACCTCCCACTGTTTAAAAGCAATTCGGGGGTGGCGATTGTATCTTTCAACACGATCGAGCACCTGTTCATAATGCGTGGCCTACGTAGGAGTGATTACACGACAATAACATCCTTGTAATGGACTGGCCTGCACAGAGTCCTGATCTAAATCCTATAGAACACCTTTGGGATGTTTTGCAACGGCGTCTTCGTGCTAGGCCTCAGCGAACGACATCGATTCCTCTCTTCAGTGCAGCATTCCGTGAAGAATGGGCTGCCATTCCCCAAGAAACCTTACAGCACCTGACTGAACGTATGCCTGCGTGAGTGGAAGCTGTCATCAAGGCTAATGGTGGGACAACACCATACTGAATTCCAGCATTACCGATGGAGGGCGCCACGAACTTGTAAGTCATTTTCAGCCAGGTGTTCGGATATTCTGATCACATAGTGTAGCAATGTAAAGAAATATAGTAATGTAAGGAAATGCACCAGCCCAACGCGAAAACAATTAGCTGTATTTGAACAAAATTGTACTTAAGAACAGCCAATATGGTCAACTTCGATAATATCGATAGCAATTGTGTATTTACATTAACAGTTGTGATCTCGCTCTATATTTAGTGCGTCTGGTAAAAACTAAATCAAAACGTTACAAATAAAATTAAGGTGTTGTCAGAACATTGCATTATGTGCAATCCAAATTCTAGGTGTTTTAGGTTACGAGCCCAAGATATTCCATGCTGTTGAACTCAATAAGTTATCATCCTTGTACATCACAACGAAATTTTGTGCATGAGTCAACAGATTGTTGAAAGTAAAACCAATCGTTTCACTTGTTCTGCATTTCTGTGTCTCCAACGTATTGGATATGCATCTGTTCCGATTATCAGTTGATTCATCCGGGGTACAAAACACCGGATTATAAACTTTTCCTTGTCTAATATGTAATGTTTTTACGTCATATTAAAGCTGACGGTACGATTCTCTTCAGATAATTTGTTCGGCAACAGGTTTTCGAATACATTTTTCAAATACAACAGTATAAATGATTTGTTAAACTCGGAAAGGGGAATACTAGATGTCACAAGTGCATCGCCGTTCCAGAAAACAAATAATTTCTACTTCTTAATATTGGAGATTGCAGTGGCGTTACCATTCAACTGGTCTCTCACTCGTTTTCCCTTTTTGATTCAGCGCAGCTCCTACTATTTTATGCGTCATCCGCTGTCCACTTGCTAAGTAATGTGAGATTTTTTAAACTGAGAATCATAAAGGCACCATAAACTTACAAAAGCTTCTTACAATAGATTCATCAGTCTCAGTACCATGTTTCTTCACTATGGTCACATTTTACCATCAAGGCACAGCTATCGCGACTATGTGCAGTGAAGCACAGAGATTTTTACACTCTCCATTTCCGTTACCGTCTGATCATAGCTCTCCTCGACCTTAACGCTCTCGTCTGAACGACATCAGATCAAAATTCTTTCTGCCCCACTAAATCCTTCATGCGAATTCTCTAACAAGGGGAGGCCGCCAATTGTGAAATTCAGATTCAATTCATACTGCGCATAATAAAAGCTCATGGCCAGAGGTGTAATGTGGCAAAGCACGAAGATGCACTTCTCAGCCGTTGTCGAGAAAATTGACAGTTAAAATAAACCGTTGCTGTGAAATACTCTCTACGATTGATAATTTTCTACAACGTCGTGGTGCAGCGATAAGCGCTTGGGGTCGTAATACGAAGGTCGCCGGATCGAATCTCGCGCGATGCAATCTTTTTTTTTTTAATATTTTTTTTTGTAATTCAAATATATATATAAAATTCCCGGCAATCAGTTGCAACAATTATGCATATAATAAGTTGTTGAAAGTCGTTTGTCGTGGAAAAACTGGCGACTTCGAACATCATTATGTTTTCCGCAAACAAAGTTGTATTTCACAAAAGTTATTAATTGTCTTCATAATGTTAACCACGTATAGTTAACGGAAGACGTAGAAACGATATTCCGAAACGAATACGTATAGCGTAAGTCAAACGTTCGAATTAGAATAGAAACCCCACGAACACAAATTTGCTGTGGCAGGTATGAAATATAAACTCCGTTACTCGCTCGTTACACTTGAAGGACAGATGTTGAATGGGCCGAAACGAGCCGCCGCATAACAGCGTAGTTGCCTGCTAACTTCGAAAGAAGGTAGATGCGGTCCCTAGCGCAACTTATAACATCGTCGAAAATCAGTGCGGACGTGAGAGCTTCGCTACACCCTGTTAAACAAACGGAAAAATGGAGGCGGTACAATTGGAGAGCGATCCGCCTTCACCGACATGCATAAGCAATTCATTAATAGTTTATATATACATATATATGAATTACAATAAACTAATAATAAAAAAATGTTGCATGGTGCGAGATTCGATCCGGCGACCTTCGGATTACGAACCCGAGCGCGTACCACTGCGCCACGACGCTGTAGAAAATTATTAATCGTAGAGATTATTTCACGGCAACGGTTTCTTTAACTGTTGATTTTCTCGACAACGCCTGAGAAGTGCATCTTGGTGCTTTGCCACATTACACCTCTGGCCATGAGCTTTTATTATGCGCAGTATGAATCGAATCTAAATTTCGCAATTGGCGGCCTCCCCTTGTAAGTCCTTTTTTGTTGCAGGAGTCAAACTTTTAAAGCTCTAACGCTATGTAAGAGAAGTAAATAACATCACCAGGTTCAAAAGTCAATGATTCTTGCGCTCTGGCACTGTTCAACAATATACACTGACTGATCTAGCTAATAATACACGCAGTTGTGCGAAATATTACGTACCGCAGGTTTTCTGAACCCCCCGTAATCCTAACGGGGATCCAAAGGTTGGCATAGTAACTCTTCCAAAAACGGATTATACAGTTTGCAAAGACTCGTCCTATACAACATTGTAGAGTATCTAGACGAGATAAAAACAGATACTTTCTTTTGGTGACAGAAATGTCATAGGTGTACTGTTTCCTCAATAGGCGTCCATTAAATTTTTAGCGCTAGTGGTGTTCATAGATTATATTAAAACTGCCGTGTGATAAATGTGGTTCCTGAAATGTTGCTGAAAACGCTGTCCGTTTACGTTAATGCCTAACTGGCTTCTGCGACCAAAACGAGCAACCAGCTGTTCTGGAGTGTCTGTCGATGCCTAGAACACATAATATTTAATCTTCCCCCACAAACAGAAATTCATAGGGCCTCAACAAAACCCCTAAAACAATATTCATCAGACGGCAGTTTGAACACCGACTCTGATTATCGTTAGCGTTAAAACTTCGATTGACCGCTAGCGAGGAAACGGTGCACCTGTGACTTTTTGTCACATAATAAAAATGCTTGTTATTAATGACAAAAATTATTTATTTCTAAAACGGAAAGCGTAACCCGGTTTCAAGACACGTATCCCATCATCATGTGCGTATTAAAATGTGAGTCCACAAAAGACACAGGATTTTAACCTATTTTAACCTCAGTTATGCTTCATTTGTGAACTCACATTTTAATACGCAGCTGAAGAAGGTATACATGTCCTGAAACCGGATTGTGCTTTCCATTTAAAAAATAGATAATTTTTACAACAGTACCGGATTTTATCATTAATGATCAATAACAGTTGCGGATGTCCCGTCAAGAGAATCGTATTACAGATGTTTTATCTCCTCTGAACACTCTTAAATTTCGTTTACGTAGTTTTTTTACACCCAGTTATTTCCCCGACGAACAAGTCAAGCTGGAAAGCGAGATCTTTGTGTGCTCTTCCGTGATGTTTCTCTTGAACCTTTCCTGTGTGGTATGAGAAAACTGTAAGTTATTGCGCTGGCATTCTTTGAGCAGTTAGGTAGTTCGTTTATTGGATCTGGGCTTCTGCTTCTTAAACAGCCCAAGTTCTATGATCTGGAGTCACAAAGCTGTACGTTTCCGTGCCGGATGATGCTTGTTGAGAGCATGCACATTCATGCAATGGTCTCGATCTGCTTACTTACTATGTGGCACCAAGCGGAGACAAGTATTGAGTTTACGACGGACTAGGGCAGCGAGGAGTGGCGGCACTGTTCTGATATTCTAGAAACTCATTTGCTACGTTCATAGGCAACACAACTTTCGGAAGACGAAAATCGAATGTCGGAAACCGATTTTCACTGACGAGTTTGCAGATTAGGCTCTCGGTCGATTGTGTTAGACTGGCCTAATATTTACCAATCATCAGTTGTTTTAAAGGAATGGTTTCAGGTAATCAGTTTTACAGTTCCCGACTGAAACATTTCTTTTTCTCTTTCACTGCACAAAAATTCACTTCTTCTAGATTAGCCGTCAATTTTTTTAATCGAGTAGGAACCTGACAACCCAATCATATTTCAAACACGGATGAGCGTTTACATAGGAGCGAATGTCGATTACGCTAGAGTTAATCTGTCGCGAGACTACAACGCTGGTTTTGGGACTTAGGCGCGTGATCGCTCTGGATAAGGAGTCAGCGATTTGTGGTTACGGTCGACATAGCGTATCGTGTGCTTAACGAGGGCAAATTTGGTGAAATGTTTTTCCGCTGAAGCGAACTATATTGAAAAGTACGAAGTATTGTGATTTACTGCGGAGGAACGGATTTATTGGAGTTAATTGACGTTCCCTCAGGCACGAGTACGTAAAGCAAACAGACTTGACTGTTGATCATAGTTTGAACATTCACAACAGAACTGCAGCCAATTTATTCATATCAATAAATCCGAACTATCGGCCAAATTTCCGTTTCAAGTAATGGACCAATTTCAGTGGAACAAAGAATTCAACGATTTCCGAACTGCATGTGCGTGATTTCAACCAGTTAGGAATGTTGAGTTGCGTTTCAACGAATAGAACTGAAAACAGTGAAGTTTAATCTACTAACTTCTCTCATTCTAACTGGTGTAGTACAGAATTTTATTCTGGTATTTCATCTTTAATCGTGTTTATTTACGGCATATGGACATTGTTAAGCGCAAATGTGATTAGTATATGTAGACTGCTCTACCAGTTAATCATTTGAAACATAAATCTGGAAACCTCCAATAGCATTTCCGATAGAAATGGTACTTAGTTCCAGATAATGAATATATCGTCAACGTACAGACAGAAACAACTAGAACAATAATAACAGAGAAAGGGCATTGTGAGGGACCATTTGATTGCTTTTCGCATGGGTCGAGTTTTTGGATATTATCTAGCAGCTATTTTCTTTTTCTTCCGTGTTTCTACAGTCTCCCATGGAGATGTTTTCATCGCATAAAATGAATAGTAAAGCAGGTTATAACTTTTATATTCTTAGTTTTAATTAAATGTTGAGAACAAGGTACTGGTGCTTCACGAATACACAAGACTCAGCACGAGCGCAATCTATCTGCTGTGAAGTAAACCCAGCAGTAATATGTTTGTGATGCTTAGACAGAGATGATGCATGGTAAGAATCGTGTCTGCCAATGTATACGCATAATAGAGTAGTGTCGTTGTTCCGCATAGACAGAGATGTATCATCATTTTTCATATTTAAAAATGTTGTCTATGCAACCTGCTATATCCCCTCGAGTAAAAAAGGCAACTCTTTCGCTCTCTTTCCTTTCTTATTGCCCTTAGAGATAATATGTAGCGCTTCATATATCATTAGATTAGATGGGTAGATCGCGTAACTAATAAGGAGGTACTGAATCGAATTCGAGAGAGAAGAAATCTCTGGCACAATTTGACTAAAAGTTGAGGCTAGTTGGCAGGACATATTCTGAGGCATCACGGAATTGTCAGTTTGGTACTGGAGAAATGTGTGAGGGGTAAAAATCGTAGAAGAAGACCAAGGGATCAATAAAGTAAGCAAGTTCTCACGGAGGTAGGTTGCGGCAGTTATTCGAAGAGGGAGAGGTTTGCACAGGATAGAGTAGCATGAAGAGCTACATAGAAGCAGTCTTCGGACTGAAGACCACAACAGAAATATCTCATTTACGTTGTATAAATGGACTATACTATAAAATTAAGATTGGTGTAATTAACTGACATAGATATTAAGCTTTTCTGAATAATTACTTATTTTGTGACTGTTTAGTAAACATGTGTACATAATTTAGTGGGGAATTATTTCTTGAGACACAGATAAAATTTTAATACCGCAGGAGCTCTAAGTTAGTCAGATAAAAAATCTACCAGGGAGATAAAAATGTATGTAATTTGCTCTTACTTTTTTTTCTTTTCTCAGTTCCAGTAGTAACGTTTCCTTACATTTTTGTACGCCATAACTGGAATGGTTCAATTTAGATTTTAAGTTAATACTAACAGCGAACAGTCAGCTTCCGACAGTTCTTCCGGGTTGTATGGCCGTGGTCCATTGAATTCTTCTAACCTTGACGTTTGGACATCTTCGGAGGTGCTCCTGGTTGTGCCGAGTCTTTCCGACTGACGATTCGGACATCGAAAAACGGCCTATATGCCGTGAAAAGTGGGCGTGGTCTGGATTTCACGCGATAACAGAGATAAACCTTGTCAAGCATAAAATACAACTATCGATGTAGGTTACAGTAAGTACTGGGAGATGAAGAAGCTTGCACAGGGTAGAGTAGCATGGAGAGCTGCATCAAACCAGTCTCAGGACTGAAGACCACAACAACAACAACAACGATCATAGTACGTCAAAGATAAAAATTTCTCATCGATTCTGTAGCGCCACTGCCCATATATCGTTGAGTTTCATAGCTTCTTCTTTTCTGTTAAAATTATCCCCATGTTTATATATTTCAATGGCTTCTCTATATAGCCGTGGATAATAGTTCGTCGTACACAAAACTTCAGTCTCCGAAGATTTTACTACGTGATCGCCCGACTGCAGAGCATATTCCGCCACGGCTGACTTGTCTGTTTTCCCTAGTCGGCAAAGACTTTTATGTTCCTTCAACAGTGTATTCACACTTCTCTTTGTAGTTCCAATGTAGACCCTACCACATGTACACGGAATCTTGTATACACCACTTGCAGACAGAGGGGGATGTTTATTGTTTATTCTTAACGGAACGAAGTGCTTGGCCTATTTTCTTAGTTGGTCTGGCAATCGGTCGAACGTCATGTTTCCTTAAAATCTTGCCGATTTGATTCGTTATTTTTTTGATGAAGTATAGAGAAACCGTGTCCTTCCATTGCCGTGTCCTACCGTTGTCCTCAGGCCTCCTGTTATTCGGTCGCAAAACTCTATTTATGTGATTACTAGAGTACCCACTCTTCTCAAAAGTCTGTTTTAACTCGGCGTCCAGGTATTCCGACGCACAAATCCTTTTAGCTCTGTCCACTAGACTTTAAATTAAACCTCTTTTCTGTTGTGGATGATGATTGGAATCCTTAACAAGTATCTGTCGGTATGTGTAACCTTCCGAAAGACTTTATGTTTCAAGCTGCCATCAGTCTGTCTCATAACGAAGACATCCAAGAAGCATATTGCATTGTCTTTCTCCATTTCCATGGTAAACTGGATTTCAGGATTTATACTATTTAAATAACAAAAGAATTCCTCTAAAGCTGCTTTTCCCAGCAGATTTGACTGCTCTTTTCAGACACGGTCTCACCTCTAGTCAGTTCCAGTGGGAGGATGAGTTTTATGAGCAGGTTGGTGGTGTGGCCATGGGTAACCCACTGAGTCCTAAGATCGCCAATTTTTACATGGAAAAATTCGAACAGTTAGCTCTGGAAAAAGCGAATAAGAAACCATGTCGATGGTATCGATACGTGGATGATACATCTGTGGTTTGGTCACATGGCAAAAAAGCTTTAGAGGAATTCAGTCGGCAAGACCCAGCACAACCAGGAGCACCTCCGAAGATGTCCAACGTAGCTTTGGACGAAACGTCAGAGATAGAAGAATTCCATGGGCCATGGCCATACAACCCGGAAGAATTGTCGGCAGCTGAAACATCCGGTTGTGAAAGCTTTCAGCGAAGAGACAGTTTATAAAGTTTAGGTCTTTGAGCTACAGTATTAAAAATGAAAGTTCAAGAGCTAATTCATAAGGAAATCTCAATACCGAACTGTATTATGAGAGTTTTAGTTACTTTACACTCGCGTTGCTAAGGGGGTTTACCTTTATATTGTGGCAGAGTAATGACGTGATGTCAGTTAATTATCAGACTGGAAGGATAAGGGGGTTATTTTTACGCTGTGGTGAAAGGAGTATTTTTCAGAGTACTCGTACGCTCATCAGTACCTTTGAATGTTGCTTTTGGTGTACTGTTGTTTCCGATTGGGTGTCGCTTGACATGCTACTAACTGAAAATAAATTAACGCATAAGAACAAATTATACTGTACTGGCACCAGAAACTGGTGGCATTAACTATTTTTTATAATAGATTTTAAGTATAATGTCCTTCCTCTCACATTAGTAACTGCGTTGAGCTCAAAATGCGCTAAGGGAAAGAACTAGAACTAAAAATATCAAAGATTGTAATTGAAAAATCCATTAATGAGTTTCTTTTTCATGAAAGGAACCTTAGTATGTTCGCTGTATTTCATTGAGTAACTGTTATTGGTGATCGATTCAGCTGTTTTAATGGTGATATTGAATTCGCAAGATCGATATCGAAATTATGGTGTGTGTGTGGTGTGGTATGTGTGAAATCGTATGGGACTTAACTGCTGAGATCATCAGTCCCTAAGCTTACACACTACTTAACCTAAATTATCCTAAGAACAAACACACACACCCATGCCCGAGGGAGGGCTCGAAATTATGCAATATTATCTAAACTGAATGTTCACTCTGCAGCTTAGCATGTAGTGATCGGAAACTTCTTGGCAGAACAAATCTATGTGTCGAACTGGGACTCGATCCTGGGAATATTGGTTCCCCAATGTTTCCAGAACTTCAATGGAGTTTGGGAGGTAGGCGAAGAGGTGCTGGTGGAAGTAAAGAAGGCGGGTCGTGATTCCTGCTTAGGAAGCTTAGTCAGTGCAGTACTTCTTCGAGAACGGGGAAGGTCCGAGGTTCGAGTCCCATTCTGGCACACAGATTTGATCTGCCAAGAAATTTTATACTATTCCATTTGCACACATATTTGTGTAAGCCCTTCTCAGTCGGAATACTGAAGTATATAAAGTGATCCCTAACGTAATTATATCGGAAATCAGTAGTTCTACCGTAAGTACACATATCAAAAAAGTCTTGCATACCTCGGTTCCGATAGTTCCGGAATCTGTACAGAAATTTGGAATAGAGAAACATAAACATCATTTCCGCCATTATTGTTGCTCATGGAAACCACATATTGCATGTTGTACCACCATACAGGGAGACATTCAGAGGTGGTGGTCCAGATTGCTGTACACACCGGTACCTGTAATACCCAGTAGCACGTCCTCTTGCATTGATGTATGCCTGTATTCGTTGTGGCATACTATCCACAAGTTCATCAAGGCACTGTTGGTCCAGATTGTTCCACTCCTCAACGGCGATTCGGCGTAGATCCCTCAGAGTGGTTGGTGAGTCACGTCGTCCATAAACAGCCCTTTTCAATCTATTCCAGGCATGTTCGATACGGTTCATGTCCGGAGAACATGCTAGCCACTCTAGTCGAGCGTTGCCGTTGTCCTGAAGGAAGTCATTCACAAGATGTGCACGATGGGGGCGCGAATTGTCGTCTTTGAAGACGAATGCCTCGCCAGTATGCTGCCGATTGGTTGCACTCTCGGTCGGAGGATGGCATTCGCTTATTGTATACCCGTTACGGCGTCATCCATGACCACCACCAGCCTACGTCGGCCCCATGTAATGCTATCCTAAAACAGCAGGGACCTCCACCTTGCTGCACTCGCTGGACAGTGTATCTATGGCGTTTAACCTGACCGGGTTGCCTCCAAACACGTCTCCCACGATTGTCTGGTTGAAGGCATATGCGACACTCAGCCCGTGAAGAGAACGTGATGCCAACCCTAAGCGGTCCATTCCGCATGTTGTTGGGCCCTTCTGTACCGCGCTGCATGGTGTCGTGGTTGCAAAGATGGACCTCGCCACGGACGTCGGGAGTGAAGCTGGGCATCATGCAGCCGATTGCACGCAGTTTGAGTCGTAACACGACGTGCTGTGGCTGCACGAAAAGCATTATTCAATATGGTGGCGTTGAAGTCAGGGTTCCTCCGAACCATAATCCGCATGTAGCGGTCATCCACTGCAGTAGTAGCCCATGAGCGGCCTGAGCGAGGCATGTCATCGACAGTTCCTGTCTCTCTATATCTTCTCCATGTCCGAACAACATCGCTTTGCTTCACTCCGAGACGCCTGGACATTTCCCTTATTGAGAGCCCTTCCTGGCACAAAGTAACAATGCGGAAGCGATCGAACCGCGGTATTGACCGTCTAGGCATGGTTGAACTACAGACAACGCGAGCCATGTACCTCCTTCCTGGTGGAGTGAGTGGAACTGATCGGCTGTCGGACTCCCTCCGTCTAATAGGCGCTGCTCATGCACGATTGTTTCCATCTTTGGGCAGGTTTAGTGCCATCTCTGAACAGTCAAAGGGACTATGTCTGTGATACAATATTCACAGTCAACGTCTATCTTCAGGAGTCATGGGAACCGGGGTGATGCAAAACTTTTGTTGATGTGTGTATATAAAATGGCATTTCTTGTGTGTACCCAGTGTGAAGGCCAAACATATAATAATGGAAGTTTTATACCTGTAAAACGAATACTAAGTTAAGCATGGAATATCGGTGGGTACACACAAGGTCTAGAACATTTTATGCTTACAGTAACACTACTGATTTTAGAAGGTGTTGCATTTAGTCCAAAGGTGAAATTATATAATTTCGAAATCAATCATATGAATGACATAAATCAATAACGGAGCGGAAAGGATCATTTGACAAAATGTTTTATTCAGCGTATCACAGAAATATGTGGCAGTATGTACTCCTTGCGAATAGTGATCAATAAAAGAATTCAATTTATTTTGAATTTCCAAGTCCATCACGAATTATAGAGTGGTAAATATTCATACAATCGAATCAGGAACACTAAATGACTGATAAAAAAAAGTTTGAACAAATCTACAGGAAATTAGCAATGTCAGCTTCAATTAGTAAGCTGATGCTCTCAGGAGAAAGGTATTTTCCAAGGGACTTGGGTTCACAACCAACTTTAGACTATCCATATAGTTCCACATTTGGAGCTGCCTTAGTACCAGATTCACTTTCACGACTTTCATAAAATACTTCTTCAGGCACGGGAAAACAGTCGACCCCAGCCACTGCATCTCTTTTATTCAGCGTATCACAGAAATATGTGGCAGTATGTACTCCTTGGGAATAGTGATCAATAAAAGAATTCAATTTATTTTGAATTTCCAAGTCCATCACGAATTATAGAATGGTAAATATTCATACAATCGAATCAAGAACACTAAATGACTGATAAAAAAAGTTTGAACAAATCTACAGGAAATTAGCAATGTCAGCTTCAATTAGTAAGCTGATGCTCTCAGGAGAAAGGTATTTTCCAAGGGACTGGGGTTCACAACCAACTTTAGACTATGTATGGCTCTGAGCACTATGGGACTCAACTGCTGAGGTCATTAGTCCCCTAGAACTTAGAACTAGTTAAACCTAACTAACCTAAGGACATCACAAACCTCCATGCCCGAGGCAGGATTCGAACCTGCGACCGTAGCGGTCTTGCGGTTCCAGACTGCAGCGCCTTTAACCGCACGGCCACTTCGGCCGGCGGACTATGTATATAGTTCCACATTTGGAGCTGCCTTAGTACCAGATTCACTTTCACGACTTTCATAAAATACTTCTTCAGGCACGGGAAAACAGTCGACCCCAGCCAGTGCATCTGTACTTTGCTTTTTATCCAGTGATCCACTTGACATTATGTAACCGAGACTAGCATTAGTTACTGTAGTATTGTTAGAAACCGAAAAAATAGTAGACAGATCGTCTGCACCGGAGTCTCCTCCAAATTTTGAATCTTCTGCGTGATTTTCTGTAACCTCTTCCCAGCAGTTCATTACACGATCTGCCAGAGCTTCACCTGCCAGGGAACTATGCCACCTCATTTAAGTCATTCGCGTAAATCTAAAAGAAATATTCACGAATGTCAGTATGATTTCTATAACTGTAAAAAACAACCAAAGTTTAGTAGATAATGCGCCTGTTACATTCAAGAGCATGCATAAATTGTTTTCGTCATGTAGAATAATTTAGAGATCATCCTACATGTGCGCTATCAGCGGAAATAATTTGTATTATCTCAGCGGCTAGCAATTTAGAGATAATTTCTGAAACAATATTATCTGAAATGTTCATTCTTCGCAAGAAGCTTTTGCAGCATATAATCAGTGAAACTGGTTATAATTATCAACTGAATTCACGACATTCTGCTTCCTCACATGTGCAGCGTGGAAACTGTAAACAGGCTGTAAACAGGCTGTGATGTTCTCGTATGTTTTCTGCTATCATAAATAATTCAGCTTTACTTTATTGGTACAAAGATGAATGACTGCACTGTAGGAGTGGTAAGAGATCTCCTTCTCCGTGTTTAGTTTTATCTGTGGCTGACTTGTTAGTCGGCTTAGACGTTCTTATTTGAGGCGTTGTAGCGTGCAGTTGAGTTTTTCAGAAAACGAGATTTGTTATTGTGAATCTCGGAGGAGCTACATGGAATAGTTTATTTTGGAGAGGGAAATTTATTTAATACTCCCTTGTTATTTATGTTAATAGAGAAGTTATTGGAGAAATTTTAAAGTTAACGGCCGTAGTTCCTTTGTAATGAGAGAATTTTGTAATTTTTAGAGATTTCTTATTTGTGCAGTCTTTTTGTAAATAATCAAAGTTTGCTTTCTCAAAAACGATTTTCTCTGAAGTAAAACCTACCTCCATGAGTCACAGTAAAGTTTTGAATTTTTATCGCGTATGCATTGCATCTTACGTCACATTCAGCAACAGTTTGTTTCTGACATAAAAGAACTTAGAGTAGATTTTTATCTTTAGCTGCTGTATCTGCTGATTTGTATTTGCTTTTGAGAACATCTGTACTCCAGACACAAAAACAGCACAATGAGCAAGAGGTGAGTCGCTTTTATTTCAGGGCATATCTCACCTTGCATTCTTGTGCAAGCGGTGTGTAGACGGTATTGTCAGGTATCGTGGTAGCCAAGTACATTAATTTTCAGTATTAGTAATTTCAAACAGTTATTTTCTTCCGAGCAGAGCAGTAATTTATTTTTGTGGATTTTTTAGTCTAATATTGCGCTTCACATTACGCATCGTTCTTAATAGCTTCGTTACTGAGGTTTAGTTATGTAGTTTCCTTCGATCACACAATTAGTTTCTTTTTTCATGTAATTAGATTAATGTTCGTTATTTCAAAGTTTGGATTTCATGAAGTTTAAAGTTTTATTTCACGACACTGTTCACATGCGTAACACAGGGCCAACCAACAGTTAGTTTTGCTCAGCAATTGAATAAGTTGTCCAAAGTACATGTTACATGAGGAAGTTTTCGAAATCAATGTATTCAGTTCTCTCAAAAACAGTCAAAATTTGATAGAAAGCTTACAGTCCTTACAGACGATTCTCGTATTGATTTTATACTTTGCTGTCGAACCCGGCAAAGTTTCGCTGTTGCGAAATACGTACGGGAATTGGATATAAGTCATAATATCCTCCTCCCCCTCCCTATGTCCATCACCTCTACCCTCTCTCTCTCTCTCTGTCCACCTCCTCCTGCCCTTATCTCTCTCCGCCTCCCCTCCCTCTCTGTCTGTCCATCTCCCCCTTCCCCCTTTCTATTTGCATTACCCACCCCCCACCTCATCCGTTTCTCTGCCCATCTCCTCTTCCGCCCCACCCTGTCTCTCACTTTCACCCTCGTTTATTGTTACTGCCGACGAAATCTGATTGGGAAATAAAGTCATTTAAAAATAATTTATAAATCAGTTGGGATCACTGGTATCCGTGGTATGAGAGACCTCTCCTGCTGATTATGCAATATCTTTTCCTCCAGAAGTGCTAGTCCTGCAAGATTCCAGGAGAAGTTTGTGAGCTTGGAATGGCTGCCCTGCAAAAGGTAAAGGTCCCGAGTTACAGCCGTTGTCTGGTATACCTTTTTAATCTGCCAGGAAGTTTCATACCAGCGCACACACCGCTGCAAAGTGAAAAATTCGTTCCAAAACAGCACATAGTTGTGGGCACTATTTATGTTGTAATTATATATAAGAAGGAAGAATACATATGAGAGAGTAGGTCTAATGTAAATGCAGTGAAATCGTAGTTAAAACTGACTGCGAGAAAGAAAAAGACACCGAATATTTTCACAGCACAGCATTTTCTTTTCGAGAGTCGGTTTTAACAGAAAACTGTACATTATTGTTTACAAAAATATAGCTTATGTCCGTCTGAATGTTTATTAGACTATTGTGTAAAAATCTGAAGTAAATCCGTTACATATTTCAAAGACGTGTAGCTTATGTCCGTCAGAACGTTTGTTGGAATACAGTGTAAAATTTTTTAAGTAAACTGGTAAACAACTTTTTCGAAATTTTTACTAACAACGTTGCCTCTTTATATTACAGTATTATTATTATTTCTATCGTTAGCTCCTTCTGAAACAGAGCGCTAAAACTCGATGATCTTTCATGGCATTTTTTCTGTCTCTTTGTTTTTTCCTCCCAAAAAACTCTCATATATTCACTGTGTTTCTTTTCCCTCTCTTCTGTTCACTTTTTCCTGTTTTCTTCTCTTTGGGCGTTGGCTGAAATTTATGTTTTATGATTTTTTCTGTATTTTTTCCTTGTCTTCTGTGAAGATGCTCAGTGTCTTGACATCTTCCATGGTTTGCTTTACCCAGTTGATTTTCACTTTATTAGTTGTCACTATGTTAAAAATTTTCGTGGGAAATCTATTCTCGTTCATCTGATGTATGTGTCCGTTAGTAATAAAAAAAATGGTTCAAATGGTTCTGAGCACTATGGGACTTAACATCTGAGGTCATCAGTTCCCTAGACTTAGAACTACTTAAACCTAACTAACCTAAGGATATCACACACATCCATGCCCGAGGCAGGATTCGAACCTGCGACCGTAGCAGTCGCGCGGTTCCGGACTGATGCGCCTAGAACCACTCGGCCACAACGGACGGCCGTTTGTAATCGTCTCTGTCTCTTCGTACAGCCTTTTGTCGGACTCTTTGTCCAGATCCTCTCTTCCTGAACCGGCCGGTAAATCTCAGTATTTTCTTGTCTTGTTTTTTCATTCCCTTGATTTTTATTCTTCCCTTGATCACTGTTGTTTCTGATACGTACAAGGCCTCTGGTAAGATTATTGTGCTATTGTGTCTTAATTTAGAATTGATGAAAATACTTGTTTTGCTCCATTGTTTGCATGTAAGTCCGCATGCTTTTTGTAATTTCGTGGTTCTTTCTTCATTGCATGACGAGTTCAGTCCTGTTTACTGTATGATCTCTCCCAGATATATGAAGCTTTCTACTTCTGTTATCTTTCCACACTTTATTACCAGTAGGTTGCTGTCTGTAGATCTCGTGTCATGTACTGCGTTTTTCACATTAAATTTGTTGTTCTGTTTTGGCTGAGATTTCGTGTAGCGTCTCTGGAGCTTCTTTAGCTTCTTTTCTGTTATTTGTCGTGATGACTACATCGTCGGTGAAGGCCAGACATTTTATGTTGACAGTTCTATCTTTGTCTCTCCCAGTCTTTACCACAATGACTCCTTTGTTTCATTTCCTGATTATTTTCTCCAAAACCGAGTTATATCTGTATAACTCGGTTAGGTAACAGGCCATCTCCCTGTCTTAATTTCAAATGGTTTCGAGATTATCCCATAAACTTCACTTTGGATGTTGTATTTGTCTTTCCTAGATTACCTTTCTGGCCTTTTGTCCACCTTCATTGCTTCCAGTGTGTTGAAGAGTGTTTCGCTATGGAGTCGTAAGCCTTCTTCAAGTAGATGAATGTTATTGTAGTGTTCCTGGACTTTTTTGTTGTTAATATTGTTCTCAGGCATCATATCTATTAACCGCATGATCTTCCTTTTCTGGACTGTTCTTAGTATTCTCCTATCTGTGGATCTGTCTGAGGCTCCAGCCGATTTAACAGGGGCTTTTGATAGAATTTTGTATGTCACAGGCTGCAGTGAAATTCCTCTGTAGCTATTAGGGTCTGTTTTGTCTCCATTCATGTGGAAGGTGTGTATTAACACTGAATTCCATTCCCCTGGAACCTCTTCTGTTTCTCAGATGTTTTTGATGATTCTGTGTATTTTGGGTGTTACGGTTTCGTGGTGTAATTTCCATATTTCCGTAATCAGTCCATCTTCTCCAGGTGCTCTGTAAATTTTCAATTTTTTTATTTTCACAATCTCCTCGTGTTCTCGAGGTTTGGAATCGAGGTTAGGCTCTGATTTGTCGAAGCGCTGAATCTGCAGTGATTTATCACAGATTAGTAGTGTGTCGAAGTATTGCGCAAATATTTCACAATACTTTTTCGGGTTTGTCTCCAGTGTTCCATCTTGTCTTTTGAAGCATAAGCTCGGTGGTTGATAACCTGTTATATTTCTCTAAATCTGAGTGTTCTCTGCAATAAGAAAACACGAACTATTCAGCGATGAATTTCAAGGGCGTCATGTGACGTCCACCCAGACCAAATGACGAGAACAATATCGAAAAAACAGAGAAAAACACTTCGGTAGAGCATTTATCCGCGAAAGGCAGAGATTCCGAATTAGATTCTTTGGCTTATCGGCTTATGATTGTAATGCTATTACAGAATCTGAATCGTCTGATACTTTGTGATCTACATTTACATCTACGTGATTACTCTGCTATTCACAACAAAGTGCTTGGCAGAGGGTTCAATGAACCTTCTTCAAGCTGTCTCTCTACCGTTCCACTCTCGAACTGCGCAGGAAAAACGAGCACTTAAATTTTTCTGTGTGAGCCCTGATTTCTCTTATTTTATCGTGATGATCATTTCTCCCTGTGTAGGTGGGTGCCAACTGAATGTTTTCGCAATCGGAGGAGAAGACTGGTGATTGAAATTTCATGAGAAGATCCCGTCGCAACAAAAACGCCTTTGTTTTAATGATTGCCACTCCAATTCAGGTATCATGTCTTTGGCACACTCTCCCCTATTTCGTGGTAAATAAAACGAGCTGTTCTTCTTCTTATCGATGTAATCCGTCAGTCCGACGTAATGCGGATCCCACACCGCACAGCAATACTCCAGAATAGGGCGGACAAGCGTGGTGTCAGCAGTCTCTTTAGTAGACCTGTTGCACATTCTAAGTGGTTTACTCTACGCACAACATTTTCTATGTGATCATTCCACTTTGGGTTATTTGTAAGTATTTAGTTATTTGTAAGTATTTAGTTGAATTTACAGCCTTCAGATTTGCGTGACTTATCGCGTAATCGAAATTTAGCGGATTCTTTTAGTACTCATGTGAATAACTTCACACTTTTCTTTATTCAGGGTCAGTTCCACTTTTTGCACAATACGGATGATGATGATGATGATGAAGTCACATACTCCGTGAAAGAGCGTAGGGGAACGATGCGAGAGACCCGCACCACCGTACTAAGCAAGGCCCTAGTGGAAGTGGTTTGCCACTGCCTTCCTCCGACCGCAATGGGGATGAATGATGTTGATGAAGACGACACAACAACACCCAGTCAACTCGAGGCAGGGAAAATCCCTGACCCCGCTGCGAATCGAACCCGGGAACCCGTGCTCGGGAAGCGAGAATGCCACCGCGAGGCTAAGAGCAGTGGACACCAAACGGATATTTTATCTAAATTATTCTGCAATTCGTTTTGGTCATCTGATGACTTTACAAGACGGTAAATGACAGCATCATCCCAAAACAATCTAAGACGGCTACTCAGATTGTCTCCTATGTCATTAATATACAGCAGGAACAATAGAGGGCCTATAACACTTCCTTGGGGAACGGCGGATATTATTTCTGTTTTACTCTATGACTTTCTGTCTATTACTACGAACTGTGACCCTTCTGTAAAAATTTTGTGTGTTGTGTTTGTTGAAGTACTCTTCTATCTCTATGTCTGTTGTTTTCGTATACTCTTTTTTTCTCTATGGATTGTTTTCGAAGTGGTCTTCTATATCCTGTTGTATCTTCTTGTTTTTCTGATGTTCTATGGCTGTTAAATTTTTTTCGAGACCTGTATTCGGTCTTCTATGGCTCTGTCATATGCCATGTTCCATCATCTGTGTTTCCTTTTTCTCGATGGTTGCCAAGTTTCATCACTTCCTTCGTTCATTATGACGGTTCTGTCCAGTCGTTACTGTCGATTTTCTTAATTTTTTATGATATTTCTTACTTGTTTAATTGTAGGCACTCTGGATATGTTCCGAAAGTTCTGTTGATTCTCTTGATTGGTATGTTATGTATAAATTTCACGTTAATGTCTAGTAGTTGATTGGATTCGAAAAATTCGTTCCTTGTTCTTACATCCATTATTTTTATCGTGTTTTTCTTGTGGTTTATCTGAAACTCTCCTAGTACGTTGTTGGAGGCTTTCTCAGTCCGTTATTTCTTGTATGGTTCTGGAATTGCTTAGACATGATTTTGAGATCGAAATTCCTGCAGAAGTTTATCAATTTCTTTTCATTTTTGTTTGTCCGCTTGTCGCCCGTGCCCTGTTGTGTGTTTGAATTCCCTGCCTAGTTGGGAATTAAAATCTCCTATTAACACTTTCGCGTGCTTCGTGGGGATTTTGTTGGTGTTTTCTTCCAGATCTTTCCAGAAATCTATCATCTGTGGGTTTTTATCGTTGTAGCTATTTGTGGGGGGCTTGTGCAATGATTAGCGTAAAGGTTTTATTTCCAGATCTTATAATGAGTGCTGATATTTTTTTTCTGATTTTAAAGCGAAATCTATTACAGAGTCCAATATCGACTTGTGTACTACACATCCTGCTCTGGAGAATTAGAGATTTCTTCTTGAAATCATTTGTCTGTTTTCCACTTGTATATTATGTAGTTTTCCGAGTCAAAGTGGTTCTCATCTGAGAATCGTGTTTCCTGTATTGCCAGAATTTTGATACCGTATTTGTCCGTTATGTATGTCAGTTGTTACAATTTACCTGGTTTCAGTAATATGTTCGTGTTGAGTATTTCCATGTAAAATATTCTATTAGTCTTGAGAGTTTTTGAGAATTTCCACTTCTTCTCTTCAAGGCATACGTGATCCCCTTTAATCTATTACGAAGTATTACTAACTGGGGCCCAGGGTAGTCAATTCTTTCCCTTCTTCTGTCATGATTATTGATTTGTATTGAGGTTTTGTCGGCGAAATCCCAAAGGATCTCACTTAATTTCGACTGGAGTTGTGAGTTCCAGAAGATTCAGTCACATCTTGCCCCACAGAGCCAACAGACGCTGATCAGAGTACTGGTGGCTACCACACAGAGGTGTCTGGATTGTCTATCTGTAGCCCTAGGCAGGGGTCCCCACAGGGTGCTGACATCCGGAGCCAGATCCCGATGAACCAAGATTTTCTCTTAATGAGGTTGTTACTCATCCCCCTCCTCGTTCCTGATCGCTTCCAAGGCGATATATACATATACGATAATATTTTTACAAAAGTAGCCAACGTCCAACTGAACATTTCTTAGAGTATTGTGTAAAAAGTCAGTTGGTCAAGATCTTCTGGAGATTTGGCAACAACGTTAAACAACGAGTTGTCTCTATACTGTAGTATAGATAAAGCATGAAATATTACTGTGAATTGAACTTACCGTCGTTTATGTCAGAAGATATCAAAAGAGTTAATCCATAGGTGACAAACGATAGTTGAACACAAAATCTGCTCTGAAGACGAGCGCCTCACAGGTCTCTCATAAATATTCACACCATTACTTACTTGTTCGCTGATATGTCAAGCCTGTGAACTTAGAACGACAGAAATGGTATTAACACTTATCAGAGAAACTGTTGTTAATATATTAACATCAACGCAATCGATTATTTGTAGTAATAAACAGAGTATATATATATATATATATATATATATATATATATATATATATATATATATATATATATATATATACTCCTGGAAATGGAAAAAAGAACACATTGACACCGGTGTGTCAGACCCACCATACTTGCTCCGGACACTGCGAGAGGGCTGTACAAGCAATGATTACACGCACGGCACAGCGGACACACCAGGAACCGCGGTGTTGGCCGTAGAATGGCGCTAGCTGCGCAGCATTTGTGCACCGCCGCCGTCAGTGTCAGCCAGTTTGCCGTGGCATACGGAGCTCCATCGCAGTCTTCAACACTGGTAGCATGCCGCGACAGCGTGGACGTGAACCGTATGTGCAGTTGACGGACTTTGAGCGAGGGCGTATAGTGGGCATGCGGGAGGCCGGGTGGACGTACCGCCGAATTGCTCAACACGTGGGGCGTGAGGTCTCCACAGTACATCGATGTTGTCGCCAGTGGTCGGCGGAAGGTGCACGTGCCCGTCGACCTGGGACCGGACCGCAGCGACGCACGGATGCACGCCAAGACCGTAGGATCCTACGCAGTGCCGTAGGGGACCGCACCGCCACTTCCCAGCAAATTAGGGACACTGTTGCTCCTGGGGTATCGGCGAGGACCATTCGCAACCGTCTCCATGAAGCTGGGCTACGGTCCCGCACACCGTTAGGCCGTCTTCCGCTCACGCCCCAACATCGTGCAGCCCGCCTCCAGTGGTGTCGCGACAGGCGTGAATGGAGGGACGAATGGAGACGTGTCGTCTTCAGCGATGAGAGTCGCTTCTGCCTTGGTGCCAATGATGGTCGTATGCGTGTTTGGCGCCGTGCAGGTGAGCGCCACAATCAGGACTGCATACAACCGAGGCACACAGGGCCAAGACCCGGCATCATGGTGTGGGGAGCGATCTCCTACACTGGCCGTACACCACTGGTGATGTCGAGGGGACACTGAATAGTGCACGGTACATCCAAACCGTCATCGAACCCATCGTTCTACCATTCCTAGACCGGCAAGGGAACTTGCTGTTCCAACAGGACAATGTACGTCCGCATGTATCCCGTGCCACCCAACGTGCTCTAGAAGGTGTAAGTCAACTACCCTGGCCAGCAAGATCTCCGGATCTGTCCCCCATTGAGCATGTTTGGGACTGGATGAAGCGTCGTCTCACGCGGTCTGCACGTCCAGCACGAACGCTGGTCCAACTGAGGCGTCAGGTGGAAATGGCATGGCAAGCCGTTCCACAGGACTACATCCAGCATCTCTACGATCGTCTCCATGGGAGAATAGCAGCCTGCATTGCTGCGAAAGGTGGATATACACTGCACTAGTGCCGACATTGTGCATGCTCTGTTGCCTGTGTCTATGTGCCTGTGGTTCTGTCAGTGTGATCATGTGATGTATCTGACCCCAGGAACGTGTCAATAAAGTTTCCCCTTCCTGGGACAATGAATTCACGGTGTTCTTATTTCAATTTCCAGGAGTATATATATATATATATATATATATATATATATATATATAGAGAGAGAGAGAGAGAGAGAGAGAGAGAGAGAGAGAGAGAGTATATGTATATTTCCAGTGTTAATGGGCCAAAAGAAACCATTATATCACAGTTTTTACGCTTTGGTCGAGAGAGAAGTGAAGAAACAGGATAAAAAGGGACGTAAAACGGGAGAATTCTCCTCCAGGGAACAACTGGAAAGCTGTGGGAGCAGGAAGCTGTGGTTTAACACCGTGTGTGTAGAATGGCGCGCCCGTCACCCCTAAGAAACCGGCCTGTTGTCGAGCTATGAAACTGTCGTTAGGGGATGCAATTAGCGGCCCTCGACCCGCCAGGACGGGCCGCGCTAATTGCCGCCCATGGAAACCTCTTTAGGCCGAACGGCAAAACCGGTCCCCTCGCAGCCGACGGCATTAGTTTTTAATTGGAGCAGTGGCGGCGGCGGCGACGGAAGCGGCTACCCAAGCGTGCTGCGGGCTGCTGCCTCACTTGCTGCGCTCAATGCGTCGTGCGGGGTTGCAGACACGGCAGGCGCTTCTTTTTGTGACACCGTGGTCGCAGCAGCCGATGCCTCTCGCACATAGCCCCAGGTTTGCAACGACCAACATCCAATAGCCATATCACAGTCTCAGGATTTAGAGTGCACCCGAAATAAAATTCCGTCGCTGCATTACACTATTTATTCCTTCCTGTTTCGTTCTCGACTTGGAAAGCTCATTCAGGAATGTATGCACCGTATCAAAGTTTGACCACTGCAGAGCCTCACAAATGAATGATACCGGTATTTGCACCCAGTGCTGAAAAACAGTTAAGACCACTTATGATTTTAAGTTGAATACGCCATGGATGTAGCGCCTTTTTGAATCCATATTTATCGAGAATCTCTTGTGCGGCGAATAGTCCCATGTGACTGCAAAGTAATGCAGGTCATTCCTGTTTACAAAAAGGATAAAAATATCAGATGCATAGAACTGCCGACCAATGACCACTTTCAAATTATTTCTCTAACCGTTCCACTCTCGAATAGCTGGTTGTTAAAATGAACACCTAAATATAATTCTCTAATTTATTTGAAGACATTGGTCATTTTTCACTATATTGGTTGGAGTTTAAAACGTATTTTGATATTCGGTAGAAAAATTTGGCAGTTAAAATTTCGTGAAAAGATATTGCCGCACCGAAAGACGCCTCTGTTTTGATGGTTGCCAGCCTAACTCGCTTATCATATCCGTGACACTCTCGCCGCTATTTCGTGAAAATACAAAATGAGTTGATCTTCTTTGAACTTGTTAGATGTCCTCCCTGAATCCTTCCTGGTAATGATCTCTTACCGCACAAAAATATTTTAGCAGAGTACGGACATGCAATGTATGGGTAGTTTCTGTAGTAAATTTGTTGTATCTTCTCAGTGTTCTGCCAATGAAACAAAGGCTTTCGTTCGCCTTCCCCAGAGTATTTTTTGTTATTTTTCCAATTTAATTTGTCCCTAATTGTAATCCTTCGTTATTTAGTTGAATCGACAATTCTAATTTTTTGATTTATCGTGTAGCCAAATTTATTGTAATTTTTTATACAAACCTTATGTGTTACGCTTTCACCAGTCTTTTTTCAAGGCCCTTAAATGACTGAGATCTGCTTTCATACTTCACTAAATGGATTTGGCCCGTGGCTTCTTGCATAGTTTACGGACGCAGTCCTCCTTGGGTTCCTCGTACAGTCCCCACTGGCATATCTTCCCGTGAAAATCATTGGCGGCAAAACGTCTGTACAGGTGGCGGAGTTGGAAGTTCCGTCCTTTACAAGTAACTAAAGCGATCGATTCAGTTTCCATGATTTTCTTCGCTACCTCCCCGGCTTTCTTCTGTCTCTCTCCTCGTTGGCGGTTTTGTATGCTTGCGTTTCTGGAAGATCGAAGATTTGTCTAATATCTTCTGCAAAGAAAGATTCCTGTGCTGTTATGTATTTGAGATTCATAAAGCTCTTTTATGATTCTGGCTTTAACGTCCTTTAGCTTTTCTGGCGTTTTTTTTCGGTCAGATAGGTCCATATTAGTTGAATTCCGTATGTGGCACATGAAATAACTTTGAGCTTTAACAGCGTTATCGCAGTTGGCAGTGATGAATTTTGCATCATAGGGATGTCGTTAATGAGTTTTATTGCGGCTATCGCTCGCTCTTGTATATGCATGTAGACAGTGGTTCCAGTTCTTGCAGCGTTACTCTCAAGCACGAAATTCCAATGTTCAGCCAGCTCGTGTTCTGCCTTTGACATTGGTCTCCTCTTCTAAATTTCATTGCTTTCGTCTTTGAGCTATTTATTTCTATAGACTTTTTTAATGCTCATGTTGAAAAACTCAAATTTTTTATTGTTCAAGGTTAATTGCCAATTTTACACTGGGCAGATATCTTGTCTGTATCATTTTGCAATTCGTTTTCATCTACTGATGACTTTACTAGTCGCTGAACATAAGTGTCATTTCTCAAACAATCTGAGGGAGCTGCTTCTGCGGCATCTTAAACCGTTTCAATATATTAAGAAGAGCAGAGCTCCTATAGCAGCACTACATCGTTAGAGTCTGTGTGATACAGTTACTTCTAGGGTCAGCTACTTTCCAGACATAGACATTGGTGGACATTATCGAAAACTTGGATTTTTTATAGAGAATTAACGCGACGAATACACCGAGAACTTTTAATACAACAAATTCTCCTGGATATTCTTGGTTACAACAGGATACATTGGTCACTAGCAAGCATCGTAGCCTTTGATCGAGCCTAGATCTACCTTATGAATGCACAATCTAGGTTATGAATTGCTGTCAAAATGTATGAATAAATAAAGGACAAATACTCATACGTAAAAGGTGGAGAACCTCTTTCGTGTGTGACCTGCATCCACTGTCATTAACCCCCTATCGCATGTGACCCAGTAAATAACATCTTCTTTGTTCTCTCACTGCACCATCTGCCGTCAGCATTCAGTTGATATAAGAATTTAAATGTTTCAGTTGTCCGTGAAGGGTAACTCTGTACAGAGCTACTGTGGTAACAATATTTTCGAAAATATTATTGTCAGCTTGCCTATTATAAAAATAAAACTGAGTAAAGAAAGACCGATAAAAATAATGAACAAGCATAAAGATGAATCGTTAATTTGCTGCTTGTCATAGGTCAAAATTCGATGCTTCTTGGGACCCTTTCTCTCTGGTGTACCTGTAAGCCATTTCACAATGCCATCGTAGCATATTTTATTAAAATAGAAATGTGGCAGTACAATGAAGCGTAGTACAACAATTAAAAATGGCAGTGGATATCCCTCCTTTACCTACAGTAAAAAATTAGCTAGGGGCATCTGAGTTGTTTGTCGCAAACAAGCGAAATGCCTTTGCTTCAGTCTCTTCAAAGCTTTAAGCCAAATTCATTCCAGATATCGAAATCAGACTGTGAAGGTGCGCCAGACGCATGTATGAAATCCACGGTGTCCTGTCTGTCCAATGATGCAATGATATTCAAAATATGCAGAGCACTTGCGAGCAACCTTTACACCGTACCGGAGTCATTTGAACTGGGAGGCAATATAGGTTCAAAACGCTGTTCTCAGTCTCATGGAGTATATTTTCTTACTCTAAAATTCTTGTATCAGCTGTGTTGTGCTTACCTGAGCTACTGCGGCTTCTTGTGACTTTCGCAAATTTGTGGAAAAGTAAAGAATTTTTAAGATTAGCAAGTGAGACTGACAAATGCGCCGTCGTGGCGGACGGCAACCTTAACTCTGAGTCTTGAGCATTCCATCAGATTCTTTTGCTAAAATTTCGTAATACAAGACTGACTCAAATGAAAATCTTCATTATTTACTGTTATGCAAAAATTAGAAAAAGAGATATTTTTCGACGCAGACCTTATGACGTGTAATGTATGCCTTCCACCGCTTCGTGAGTACTCAGATATCTCGTGGAAAGAATCCTTTTGATTATGAATGCAGACACTCGTGCACTGCGGTTTTGATCGCTTCTAAAATGCTTACATCCAATGCTTTTTAGAGCCGTCCTAAAACATGGAAGTCGCTCGGGGCGAGAGCTGGTGGGTATGTTGGTTATACCAGACGTTCAAACTCCGTACCCTCTTTTGTTCCTGCGTTTGAAATGACAGTATTGGGACAGGCCTTGTCGTATTCCAACAAAACAGCTGCAGTCAGAGGTCCTCGCCGTTTACTCCTGGTTAAAGGGAAAAGATGATTTTATAACGTTTGAGTCTGAATTACTGGCCGCTGTTATCGCGTTTCCGTGTAATGCTGCAAAATTATCCAGTTTGCATTCCAATATAGAGAGAGCATGGTTTTTCCTGTCGCTGATTGAGTGTGGATTGTTTTTTGTTTCTGTCGAAGAGGAATGGCACCATTTCTTGACATCTTGGTGATAGCAGACCCAGCTTTTATCTCCAGCTTTTATCTCCAGTAACGGTTCTGCCCAGAAATCGAACACCTTCAACTTGGAAATGACGCAAAAATTCCTCACAGGCATCGACGCGACGACCTCTGAATTCGACAGTCAACTGACGTGGCATCCATCTTACAGACAGTTTATTAATCGCAGCGCATCATAGACAATACTGTGTGCTGAACCAATAATAATGTCCAAAATAGTGTCTATTTACTTTTCAGCAGTACGCATGTATATACCACTACAGTAATGTTTTCTATATGTTTAACACTGCGTCAATCGTTAGGAGCGATCTGAAGATTACATTATTCTAGAAGAATCAATTTTGCCAAGGTCGCTGGTAATTCTTTTTATTACGATTACCCGGTTTCGACATATCTACTACGCTGGCCGGTAATAGTAATAAAAAGAATTTCTAGCAATCCCAGCCAACTTGATTCCTTAAGGATAAAGTAATATTTTCGTTCGTAACTAAAATGTCTATCTGGATCGGGGGTGGAGCCTCTTCCATAGAAGTTGCGCCTCATTTAAACTTTATATATTATTCTTGCACTTGCTGTAGGGACAAACACGAATCACCGTACTGTGCTTTCATCGTGCGATGTGTTTCCTGAGGTTTACCTGTTTCGCTATTCTAAAAACGCACCACAGATCGCTGTTCCAACGGTGTACCGGTCGACAATGGGGCGACCATCTTCGCACTGACAACATTTCCTTTCTGTGATGCGATATCGGGCTGTCAACTGTTGGACATATGTCGACACTTAATGATAACTCTTGCCAACTGCCGAATAGATACTACAACTTTTAGGAACTTTACTTAACTTTCAAAGTTTTCATTATAATCACCCTCGTATTTAGAGGGAACGCCTGCATTTCATCTTCATTTATGTTGACTGGTTTAGGAAGAGGCCATGATGGTGCTAACTGTAGTAGAGGAATAGCATTGCAAATAGTTCAAACGGCTCTGAGCACTATGGCACTTAACTGCTGAGGTCATCAGTCCCCTAGAACTTAAAACTACTTAAACCTAACTAACCTAAGGACATCACACACATCCATGCCCGAGGCAGGATTCGAACCTGCGACCGCGTGGTTCCAGACTGTAGCGCCTAGAACCGCTCAAAATAGCAGTGCACAACTGAGCTCTTTGACATCCAGATTGCAGAGTGCACAGGGTTCAGTCTTGGGTCCCTTATTGTTCTTAATATATATTAATGACTTGCCACTCTCTGTTCATGAAGATGCAAAGCTAGTTGTGTTTGCCGGTGGTACAAGTATAGTAATCACACCCAACAACAAGAATTAGCTGAGGAAATTGAAAATAATGCCTTCCAGAAACGTATTAAATGGTTGTCTGCCAAATGAACTCTCACTAAATTTTGAGAAAACACGGTATATACAATTCTGTACAGAAAATGGCGTAACACCATTGATAAATACAGACTTTGATCAGAAGTCTGTTACTAAGGCAAAACATTCAGAATTTCTGGATGTGTGCACTAATGAGAAACTGAGTTGGAAGAAACACATTGATGATCTACTAAAACGGTTACATTCAGGTACTTATGCTATTAGGGCTATTGCAAATTTTGGTGATAAACATATCAGTAAATTGGCCTACTATGCCAGTTTTCAATCACTGCTTTCATATAACATCGTATTTTGGGGTAATTCATCATTAAGAGAAAAAGTATTCATTGCACAAAAGCGTGTAATCAGAATAATAGCTGCTGCCCACCCAGGCTCACCGTGCAGACATTTATTTAAGGAACTCGGAATATTCACAGTACCTTCGCAACACATATATTCACTTACGAAATCTGTTATTAATAACCCATTCCAGTTCCAAAAAAATAATAGTGAATTGCGTAACTACAACAGAAGAAGGAAAGATGACCTTCACTATTCTGGGTTAAATCTGACTTTGGCACAGAAAGAAAGGAACTATGCTGCCACAAAAATCTTTGGTCATTTGTCAAATAATATTAAAAGTCTGACAGATAGTCAATCAATTTTAAAATCAAATTAAAAGAATTTCTGAATGACAACTCCTTCTACTCAACAGATGAACTTTTAGATACGAAGTAGTAACTGTAAAAAAAAAAAAAAAAGGAAGATAAAGAGAGGTATACTGTGCAATGAAAACTTTTGTTGAATTGACACGTTACCACATCATTACGAAATGTCGTATTCATAGTCTACGGAACAAGTATTAATGTAACGTAACGTAATGCGAACATCTTTAGCATCATGTTGTAACGTTCTCTGGCAGCACGCATCCAAAGTGAATGTTAAAAGAACATCGCCGGCCTGAGTGGCCGCGCGATTCTGGGCGCTACAGTCTGGAGCCGAGCGACCGCTACGGTCGCAGGTTCGAATCCTGCCTCGGGCATGGATGTGTGTGATGTCCTTAGGTTAGTTATGTTTAATTAGTTCTAAGTTCTAGGCGACTGATGACCTCAGAAGTTCAGTCGCCTAGTGCTCAGAGCCATTTGAACCATTTGAATTTAAAAGAACATTTCGATGTATAATGCTTACTGTAACAAATAATTTATACGTATTTCTGTTAATTGAATTTCAAAAGGACTCTTAATTTTGTGAAGAAAAAGATAATTATGAATTTTGCTATTATAAATGATTATTCAAAGAGTGCGAAATACTATCTATGGCGGAGGATGTGAAAACCGCCACAGAAGAAACGATATGTAATCAAAAACGACAGAGACTGTCCAAGAATTAGTTAAGATATAAATAGGCAATATATTGTAATAGAATCGCTTGTCTTCTGCACGGACTGAATAGGAGAAGAACCCGTGACGTAGCATTAGGCTCTTACAGGGTTTTTCAAAAATGACTGGGATATTTGAAACGGCAATAAAAACTAAACGAGCAGCGATAGAAATACACCGTTTGTTGCAATATGCTTGGGACAACAGTACATTTTCAGGCGGACAAACTTTCGAAATTACAGTAGTTACAATTTTCAACAACAGATGGCGCTGCAAGTGATGTGAAAGATATAGAAGACAACGCAGTCTGTGGGTGCGCCATTCTGTACGTCGTCTTTCTGCTGTAAGCGTGTGCTGTTCACAACGTGCAAGTGTGTTGTAGACAACATGGTTTATTCCTTAGAACAGAGGATTTTTCTGGTGTTGGAATTCCACCGCCTAGAACACAGTGTTGTTGCAACAAGACGAAGTTTTCAACGGAGGTTTAACGCAACCAAAGGACCGAAAAGCGATACAATAAAGGATCTGTTTGAAAATTTCAACGGACTGGGAACGTGACGGATGAACGTGCTGGAAAGGTAGGACGACCGCGTACGGCAACCACAGAGGGCAACGCGCAGCTAGTGCAGCACCTCTATCCATACAAAATTCAAACGCGGCAACCCCTCAGCGCCGCTACCATTGCTGCACGAGAGACATTCGCTAACGATATAGTGCACAGGATTGATGACGGCGATATGCATGTGGGCAGCATTTGGTTTACTGACGAAACTTATTTTTACCTGGACGGCTTCGTCAATAAACAGAACTGGCGCATATGGGGAACCGAAAAGCCCAATGTTACAGTCCCATCGTCCCTGCATCCTCAAAAAGTACTGGTCTGGGCCGCCATTTCTTCCAAAGGAATCATTGGCCCATTTTTCAGATCCGAAACGATTACTGCATCACGCTATCTGGACGTTCTTCGTGAATTTGTGGCGGTACAAACTGCCTTAGACGACACTGCGAACACCTCGTGGTTTATGCAAGATGGTGCCCGGCCACATCGCACGGCCGACGTCTTTAATTTCCTGAATGAATATTTCGATGATCGTGTTATTGCTTTGGGCTATCCGAAACATACAGGAGGCGGCGTGGATTGGCCTCCCCATTCGCCAGACATGAACCCCTGTGATTTCTTTCTGTGGGGACACTTGAAAGACCAGGTGTACCGCCAGAATCCAGAAACAATTGAACAGCTGAAGCAGTGCATCACATCTGCATGTGAAGCCATTCCGCCAGACACGTTGTCAAAGGTTTCGGGTAATTTCATTCAGAGACTACGCCATATGATTGCTACGCATGGTGGATATGTGGAAAATATCGTACTATAGAGTTTCCCAGACCGCAGCGCCATCTGTTGTTGAAAATTGTAACTACTGTAATTTCGAAAGTTTGTCCGCCTGAAAATGTACTGTTGTCCCAAGCATATTGCAACAAACGGTGTATTTCTATCGCTGCTCGTTTAGTTTTTATTGCCGTTTCAAATATACCGGTCATTTTGGAAACACCCTGTACGTAGTCTTCACTTGTCATAAGTCGATGATCGACGCCATTTGTAGCTGGGCTTGTAAAAGGTGTGTAAAGATTTTAATTGTTTCTGTTAAAATATATTTATCTAGTAAAATCTGTTTGTCAAAATTACTGCAAAGTTCGCACCGGACATTACCCATTTTATTTAAGAAATTTCAGCATTTTATTGGACATCGCTGGCGGTGCGGAGCTGCGCCACGAGCGAGCGGTCTGCAGCAGATTTAAATATACGATCGCAACAACGACCACATCCTAAAAAGGGTACAGGTAGAGGTGAACGAAAATATTAAAGTGTTTTCACAGCATTCCAGACGCAGAATAAAAAGAGATAGTAGATTTTATCTTGTGCATTCACAGGTGGATAAAAGCTGCAGCTTTTGTAAATTTTCATTCAAAAAAGTGATAAATTCTTAACATATCGTAAAGTGTATTTAAAACTGGATAATTTTCATGAGAGCTTAGCATTATAAAAAAGAAAACATTTTAGTATTGTAAAGATAGTCTTTTGCTTGAAATCTAGTCGGGGTATACCCAGTTAAACAAAAATCCACTGCAACGTGAAAATGTTTACCATGTTCGACGGACAATAATATTTTCATTCTTCCACAAACAGCTTCAGTACTTGAATAAAAGTAAAACTTGAATAATTATTTTGGAATATTCTAAGAAATTCATTTTTATTAATCTGCAACAGTATATTTCATACGTAAGGTAATAATCACAGATAAAAATTTTATTGCAACCTTTTATTTCTCATGTCCATCCATGTAAACGTTAAGTTCGATCTCAACGGTTTCCCAATCAAATTAAACGCAAAAAACAAAGAAAGTTTAAAACCAGATGGTCAACTCCCGAATAATTAAAACATGTGCTCGATACCTTTGCATGGTGCCGGTCCACTGCACTCTCCATATGACAGTTTTCGCGTTGCTATTCTCTCCCTCCAACAGTCACCTGAAGGTGACGAGCAGGTGCTCATAGAAATACTGCGAACTTTCAGCGACACCATCCAACGTAATGCCTGACAGTCTCAAACGGCACAGACATAACTCTGTTCTCGACCTTTCTGCAAACGAGCCTTCTCAGCGAAACACTAGAAATAAAGGAAACTGTGACAGTTCTTTCTCGTCAGGTAAGCTATTGCTATCGAGCACCTAGGGCACGATTAATGGCAGCGACCAGAGACCAACTGCGAGGGCAGCGCGCCGTCCCGCACTGGAGACGTATCGCCTGCCTTCCGCGTCCGCCTCCGCCTGCGCCGCCTCCGCCCCCGCCGCCACCGCCGCCACCGCCGCCGCCGCCGCCGCCCCCGCGTCACTTCCACGTGAGGCCTGACAAATGCGGAGCGCTGCCGCGGAACACGCGCCGCTGTTAATAAATATGAAGGCGGGCAGCGGCGCGGGACGTTGAGAAATGCGCCGCCATTTGCCGGCTAGCCGGCAGCCGAACTCATTGGGCGCAGCTTTGCTTGTCATCGGCGCCGTACATCAGCACCGCCGCGCTGCCGGCGACGCGGACCCCGCCTGCACCAAACAGGCTCTGCCGCAAATCGCCCCCACATTTTCCTCTTATCTCGAGGCCCTGCCGCAAGACGGCGGCCTCCTCCACTCTGCTGTTTCCTACAACGATCTCTTTCTCTCTGCACGCCCGCGACGCACTACACCACGGTGATGAAGTGTGATATGGTCACAAGAGGTTACCGCAATCAGTTGTTTAAAACTGTAGTGTTTTTATCTCTGTTCGATTGTAAGAAAACGTTCATACATTGACGGGAAAAAATCGTAACACCAAAAACCATTATTGTAGAGTAATGACATTTCGGGAATACACTTGACTAGTTAACGTATTTAAGTGATTAACATTGCAAGTTTACTGGTTAATGTATGCTGGTACATTAAAAACCGGTGTAAACCCCAGAATGTTGAAAGCAAGCAAGCAAACGTGCATTCATTGTGTTGTACAGGTCCCGGATGTCAGCTTGTGGGATGGAGTCCCGTGCCTATTGCACTTGGTCAGTTAATATAGGGTCAGTTAATGCTGGTTGTAAAAATTTTTTTCTTTTTAAAATTCAGTCTTGATCGCACCACGTATGCTTCAAGAACGTAGGTGACCGGTTTCGGTCATATCACATGACCATCATCAGACCTGTAATTTAATTTAGAAAGTAATAGAAACCTTACTAGATTAACAATAAAATATGACAAAATGCTTATAAGGACAAAATGAATAAAACTTGTTATACCCATGGCATACTTCGAAGATCGTAGGTGGAGCACTCTTCTCAGTTACTGTGAAGCCAACTGGTGCCAGCAAGTGACGGGCATACGCTTAAATACGAAGATGCTCCGCCTACCTCTTCTCCCTCTACCTTACGTCAACCAATCAGTGTAAAACGGGTTCACATAATCCTTATAAGCATTTTGTCATATTTTATTGTCAATCTAGTATGGTTTCTATTACTTTCTAAATTAAATTACAGGTCTGATGATGGTCATGTGATATGACCGAAACCGGTCACCTACGTTTTTGTAGCATACGTGGTGCGATCAAGACTGAATTTTAAAAATAAAAATTTAAAAAAAAAATTTTGATCGCTGTTCAAAAAATGTCTATACAGGGTGTTACAAAAAGGTACGGCCAAACTTCCAGGAAACATTCCTCACACACAAATAAAGAAAAGATGTTATGTGGACATGTGACCGGAAACGCTTAATTTCCATGTTAGAGCTCATTTCAGTTTCGTCACTATGTACTGTACTTCTAGATTCACCGCCAGTTGGCCCAATTGAAGGAAGGTAATGTTGACTTCAGTGCTTGTGTTGACATGCGACTCATTGCTCTACAGTACTAGCATCAGGCACACCAGTACGTAGCATCAACAGGTTAGTGTTCATCACGAACGTGATTTTGCAGTCAGTGCAATGTTTACAAATGCGGAGTTGGCAGATGACCATTCGATGTATGGATTAGCACGGGGCAATAGCCGTGGCGCGGTACGTTTATATCGAGACAGATTTCCAGAACGAAGGTGTCCCGACAGGAAGACGTTCGAAGCAATTGATCGGCGTCTTAGGGAGCACGGAACATTCCAACCTATGACTCGCGACTGGGGAAGACCTAGAACGACGAGGACACCTGCAATGGACGAGGCAATTCTTCGTGCAGTTGACGATAACCCTAATGTCAGCGTCAGAGAAGTTGCTGCTGTACAAGGTAACGTTGACCATGTCACTGTATGGAGAGTGCTACGGGAGAACCAGTTGTTTCCGTACCATTTACAGCGTGTGCCGGCACTATCAGCAGCTGATTGGCCTCCAGGGGTACACTTCTGCGAATGGCTCATCCAACAATGTGTCAATCCTCATTTCAGTGCAAATGTTCTCTTTACGGATGAGGCTTCATTCCAACGTGATCAAATTGTAAATTTTCACAATCAACATGTGTGGGCTGACGAGAATCCGCACGCAATTGTGCAATCACGTCATCAACACAGATTATCTGTGAACATTTGGGCAGACATTGTTGGTGATGTCTTGATTGGGCCCCATGTTCTTCCACCTACGCTCAGTGGAGCACGTTATCATGATTTCATACGGGATACTCTACCTGTGCTGCTAGAACATGTGCCTTTACAAGTACGACACAACATGGGGTTCATGCACGATGGAGCTCCTGCACATTTCAGTCGAAGTGTTCGTACGCTTCTCAACAACAGATTCGGTGACCGATGGATTGGTAGAGGCGGACCAATTCCATGGCCTCCACGCTCTCCTGACCTCAACCCTCTTGACTTTCATTTATGGGGGCATTTGAAAGCTCTCCCAACCCCGGTACCAAATGTAGAGACTCTTCATGCTCGTATTGTGGACGGCTGTGATCCAATACGCCATTCTCCAGGGCTGCATCAGCGCATCAGGGATTCCATGCGACGGAGGGTGGATGCATATATCCTCGCTAACGGAGGACATTTTGAACATTTCCTGTAACAAAGTGTTTAAAGTCACGCTGGTACGTTCTGTTGCTGTGTGTTTCAATTCCATGATTAATGTGATTTGAAGAGAAGTAATAAAATGAGCTCTAACATGGAAAGTAAGCGTTTCCGGACACATGTCCACCTAACATATTTTCTTTCATTGTGTGTGAGGAATGTTTCCTGAAAGTTTGGCCGTACCTTTTTGTAACACCCTGTGTAAAAATGCTGGTTGCGCCTGACACTAGAGTTGTAGTCCAACGAGGTCCCATATGTGCTCCATTGGAGACAGATTTGGTGATCCAGTAGGCCAAGGAAACATGTCGACACTCTGTAGAGTATGTTGGGTTACAACAGCGGTATGTGGCCGAGCGTTATCCTGTTGCAAAACACCACATGGAGTACTGTTCATGAATGGCAGCAAAACAGGTCGAATCACCAGACCGACGTCGAAATTTGTATGCAAGGTGCGTAGATAACCACGAGAGAGCTCCTGTTGTCACACTAAATTGCAGCCCAGACCTTAACTCCCAACTGTAGGCCCAGAGTGTGTAGCGCACAGACAGGTAGGTTATTGGCCCTCAACCGGCCTCCTCCTAATCAATCACGGCCATCAGTGGCACTGTGGCAGAATCAGCTTGTGTCAGAAAACAACAGACCTCCACCCTGCTCTCCAATGAGCTCTTGTTTGACGCCACTGAAGTCACAAATGGCGGTGGGTTGGGGTCAGCGGAATGCACGCTACAGGGCGTCTGGCTCGGAGTTGTCCTTGAAATAACCGATTTGCAGCAGTTCATTGCGTCACTGTAATGCCAACTCCTGCCAAAATTGCTGGTGCGGATGCAGCACGATGTTCCAGTGCCATACGCCGAACACGATGGTCTTCCCTGTCGGTAGTACCACGTGGCCTTCCGGAACACGGTCTTCTTGCGACCGTACGATCTGTGACCAATGCTATCAGCAAGCATGTACAGAGGGTATACTCCTACCACGTTTTTCTGCAGTGTCGCAAAAGGAACATCCAGCTTTTCGTAGCCTTATTGCACGACCTCGTTCAAACTCAGTGCGCGCTGACAATGACGTCTTTGTCACCTTAAAGGCTTTATTGACTAACATGTGTTGATACTGGCGTGCCGGCCTCTGTGGCCGAGCGGTTCTAGGCGCTTCAGTCCAGAACCGCGCTGCTGCTACGGTCGCAGATTCGGATCCTGCATCGGGCATGGATGTGTGTGACGTCCTTAGGTTAGATACGATGATTCGCTGCTCTTTGGGGCCCATTTCGAAGCGAAGACACCGAAGACAATTCTACGCCAGATAACCTCAGATGTTAAGTCCCATAGTGCTTAGAGCCATTTTTGATGCTGGCGTCTTTATCGCTTCAAAGGCATTCTTGATTAACATCAACTCACCACGTCCAGTCTCAAAAGTAACTAACCGTTACAACGGGGATTTAAAGTAAACCTGATAAGCATCCTCATAGCAGCACTTCTGGCGCCAGTCTTATTCGACTGATGCGAAATTTGGTTAGACATCATCTTTCAGATGTAGAAACGCACCTGCCAGCTTTTGCTTATGTTGCACAACTCCTTCTTGGTGATGTGAGTTTTTCCCTCAGTGTATTTTGATCGATTTCGCCGTTATTATACCATCTTATTGTCACAGACAGATCTGAAGATGATCATGACGTTATCCTACAGGTACTAAGCTGCAAGGGATCTGTTTCATTGAACTGTCATAGTTCCCACTGTAATGACAGCACAAGTCAGTCACCTACAAGTGCACTATATCTTGTAAGTGAGATCTTGTAATGCTGTGGAACAAATCTTTACGTATTTCGTAAAAATAATACCCGAAACCGCCAAGGAATAAGTACTGGCATGAAATGAAAGGTCTTAGATTATCTGATGCAGCTTCTCACAATTTCTTCCAACATATGGCCGTTAACGGATGTCTTCTTATATTTTTACGGTGGTGGTGGGAAGTCTGCGACACATTCGACTGTCAAGAAGATAAATTTCCGACGAAACAGCGAAAAGGTGTTTTAAATCCCAAGAAAAATAAGCATGGGCTATAGGGAAAGTACTGTAACAAACAATATGTAGGTAGAAGCTATTTGAACAAAGAGTTCAAGAGCGAGACAAAGCTACAGCCACAGTTGGTCATGCATAAGAAAGAAGAACCGAGAGCTACTGCGACATTCCAGACAGCTGTTCCACCAGAACACCAATTTTAACGTGAGACAAGTCAAATTTACATAGTACGATCGCAGGTTTTCATATGTTTTCTTAATGATTTTAGTCAGTATTCCTCTTGCTATTACATTTGTTAGCACCATGTAGGAGAAATGATTTGCCGCCTTGGCGCTATCTCTCACAGATATAAATTGACGAATTTGCCACTTACATAGCTGTTAAATGCAGCACACTCATTTCAGAAGTGTCAGTTGGAGTCACCATTCCACGAAGAAGCTGACGGCTACCTATACCATGAGATATGATGATTCGCAGATCATCGGGGCCCATTTCGAAGCGAAGACACCGAAGACAATTCTACTCCAGTTAATGAGATTCCAGGTGCAAGACGTATCTGGAGACACCCTTTCTTTTCATAGCAGGACTCCTTTGGCTGTCTTCCGCGGCACCCTTACAGCACAGCGGTATGTCGACGATATTCTACGCCCTGTATTTATTTATTTATTTATTTATTTTTTCGTCCTTACGACAAACCATCCTGGGCTTACATTTCAGCAAGATAATGCCCGCCAGTACATGGCGAGAGTTTCTTCTGCTTGTCGTCATGCTTGCCAAATCCTTCCTTCGCCAGCAAGATTTGGAGCATTATGGGCAGGGCCCTCCAACCAGCGTCATCTGGACAGAATCTGGCACAATATCCCTCAGGAGGATACCCAACAAGCCGAATAACTGCTTGTATATGGACCAGAGGTGGACCAACGCCTTATTCATTTGCACAGTTCGCGAAGCCCTTTCCCTTGAACAAATCATCCATTTTTTTAATTGCAGTCATTTGTGTGTCTGTCGACATACATCCACCGATTTCTGTCCCATTCGGATAATTCCTTCATTGTGCGTCGTTGCCTTCATTTGTTTATTTATTTATTTACTGAGTGTATTTCAAAAAAATTTCAAGATATTATACACCTATAGTTTATTGCAATAAATATCCACAGACTTTTTGTAATTTCTTTACAAAAAATGGTTTGGTCTGACGTAATTGAAGAGAATAGAAGCTTTTGAAACGTGGTGCTACAAAACAATGCTGAAGATTAGATGGGCAGAACACGTAAAAAATGAGGAGGTACTGAAGAGAATTGGGGAGAAGACAAATTTGTGCTACAACCTGACTAGAAGAAGGGATCGGTTAGTAGGCATCGAGGGATCACCAATTTAATACCGGAGAGAAGCGTGGGGGTTAAAAATCGAGGAGGGAGACCAAGAGATGAATATAGTAAGCAGGATAGGGTAGCATGGAGAGCTGCATCAAACCAGTCTTTGTACTGAGGACCACACCAGCAACAACATCTGACGTAATTAATGGTATCCGTATAGAGGCCGTTAATATTTTGATATGACGCAATGAGAGGCAGTTGCAGTCTTTTGCAAGCAACAGATACAGTTTTGTATTAGACTTCTCCCACTTGGTTTCACTGGCTGTATCTTTTGTTGTGACTGCTATAAACTGAGGTGCAAAAGTGTTGGGATAGCGATAAGCACGCATACAGACGACGGTCTTACCGTGTACACAAGCTATAAAAGTGTAGTGAATTGGCGGAGCCGTCATCTGAACTCAGCTGATTCATATGCAAGGGTTTCTGACGTGATTATGGCCGCACGACGGGAATTGCGCTGTGGTAGCTAGAGCTGGACGCGTGGTACAGTCCATTCGGAAGTCGTTAGGGAAATCAGTATTTTGAGATCGGCAATGTCAAGAGTGTACCGAGAACACCAAATTCAGACATTATCTCTCACCACGGACAATGCAGTGACCGAGAGCACCGGTGTTTGCGTAGAATTGTCAGTGGTAACAGACAAGCAGAATGACAGCAGAAATCAATGTGAGACGTACGACGAACGTATCCACCAGGACAATGAGGCGAAATTTGGCGTTAATAAGCTGTGGCAGCAGACGACCAACACGACTGCCTTTGCCAATAGCACGACATCGACTGCAGCGCCTCTCGTGAGCTCGTGACCATATCGGTTGGACCCTAGCCTGGCCTGAGCGGAAGAGTCCCGATTTCAGTTGGTAAGAGCTGATGGTAGGTTTCGTGTGTGACGCAGACCCTACAATGCCGTGGATACAAATTGTCGGCAAGGCACTGTGCAAGCTGGTGATGGTTCCATAATCGTGTGGGCTGTTTTTACGTGGAATGGGCTGGGTCCTCTGGTCCGACTGAACATATCATTGGCTGGAAATGGTTATGTTCAGCTACTTGGAGACCATTTGCAGCCATTCATGGACTTCATGTTCCCAAAGAACGATGGAACTTCTATGGAAGACTATGCGCCATGTCACTGTTCGCGACTGGATTGAAGAACATTCTGGACAGTTTGGGCGAATGATTTGGCCACCCAGCTCTCCCTACATGAATTCCATTGAACATTTATGGGCCATTATTGAGAGGTCAGTTTGTGCATAAAACCCTACACCGGCAACATTTTCGCAGTTATGCACGTCTATATAGGCAGCATGGCTCAGTATTACTGGAGGGGACTTATGAGAACTTGATGAGTCCGTGCCACATACAGCTGCTGCACTACGCCTGGCACAAGGAGGTCCGACACGATATTACGAGATATCCCGTGACTTTTGTTACCTCAGGGTGTGTATTCCTGTATTGAAACTGTGGTCTACATGCTCCTGTACTTTGTCAATGTGACCACACTAGGCATTTTACAGTATGTTCTTTTTTACATACACGTTGTATGGCCGTGCGACACTGCTTATAAGCACTGTCACTTTATCTACGATAATTTTGGAAGCTGAAAAAGTGAATTAAAATTTGTGCCACTGCCGAGACTCGAACCGCAGTGCTATCGGTAATATTGTTACTTTGCTGAAACCTTTTCTTCTGTACTCTTTCAGCACTGGTTATGACTATTCTGTAGTTGAAATCGATCTGCGGTAAAATTCAGACTGTTCGCAACTGGTCGCTGTTCTTCCTTCCTGAGCAGTATTTGCTTCAGAGTCCGCTTAGCGTAGAGAATACCGTAGCGCAGCAGCAGCATGAATTGCGTTGTTAAACATGAGCGAGACGTATAGACGGCAACTGTGTCAACCATCGCACTGTGAGGACATAAACAGTGTTGGCGATGTCTGTTCGGTGGCAAGTTGTCTTTTTATGTCACTAAGTGGACTAAATAACACTGTGACAACAGCGGGAATTTAGTGTAGTATTCAGATTGAAAGGCGCCTTCTCACAGTTCTTAAACCGTCTTTCTTTCGTGGTTTTATTCGGTCAGTTTTTACGCCCCCTCTGTGTTTGCGCCCTTGGCTGAGAGCTATCTCACCGCTCCATCTGTGCGGCCTTGGAGACGACAAGGGCAGGGACAACGTGAGAGCAGCATCCTCGCCGGGGCAGGGTATCATGGGGAGAGTAGGGCGGCAGGAAACGGGTAATTCAGTTGGCCACCGCCGTCGCCGCCGCCAAAATAGTTAGGTAAACACGGACTGATTGCTTCATCACCCGGATACAGCGGCGCGGAGCACAACCTTGTTACCGCCGCATGCTCTCTGAATATTGGTCGTCGTAATGGCCTGGGGAATCTATTCCCGATTAGCGGGCTCGCCGCGCGCGGCCGGCCTTAATAACATATCAATTATCGCGGCGGTGAGTCAGCGGCACGCGAGGAAGCCACAGACGGCGCGTACCACGGACTGCGAACCGAGCGCGCCCTTCTTCGTCAAGCGCAAGACCCGTGGGATTCTCCTTCCGACACCGTCTGGTGTAGCTCTGCCCGGTAAAACAGGCGTCAGTACTCCAGCTCAGCAAGAAGAGCAAGGTGTAGGGAGCAACATGTCGTTCCTCCGAGGTTTCATGACGCTCTCTGAAGAGACCTGGCACGTTTTAGTCTACATAACGAAGTTGCATTGAGTTTGAGTAGTTTCTAAGGTTTCTAGTGTATTTTTTGTATTCAAGAAAAGTGACGTAAGGACTATTTTCATCCGATGTGTCATATTTCATATGTATATACTGAATACGCTACTGGCCATTAAAATTGCTACACCAAGAAAAAATGCAGATGATAAACGGGTATTCATTCGACAAATATATTATACTAGAACTGACATGTGATTATATTTTCACGCAATTTGCGTGCACAGATCCTGAGAAATCAGTACCCAGAACAACCACCTCTGGCCGTAATAACGGCCTTGATACGCCTGGCCATTGAGTCAAACAGAGCTTGGATGGCGTGTACAGGAACAGCTGCCCATGCAGCTTCAACACGATACCACAGTTCATCAAGAGTAGTGACTGGCGTATTGTGACGAGCCAGTTGCTCGGCCACTATTGACCAGACGTTGTCAATTGGTGAGAGATCTGGAGAATGTGCTGGCCAGGGCAGCAGTCGAACATTTTCTGTATCCAGAAAGGCCTGTACAGGACCTGCAACATGCGGTCGTGCATTACCCTGCTGAAATGTAGGGTTTCGCAGGTATCGAATGAAGAGTAGAGCCACGGGTCGTAACACATCTTAAATGTAACATCCACTGTTCAAATTGCCGTCTATGCGAACAAGAGGTGACCGAGACGTGTAACCAATGCCACCCCGTACCATCACGCCGCGTGATACGCCAGTATGGCGATGACGAATACAGGCTTCCAATGTGCGTTCACCGCGATGTCACCAAACACGGATGCGACCATCATGATGCTGTAAACAGAACCTGGATTCATCCGAAAAAATGATGTTTTGCCATTCGTGCACCCAGGTTCGTCGTTGAGTATACCATCGCAGGCGCTTCTGTCTGTGATGCAGCGTCAAGGGTAACCGCAGCCATGGTCTCCGAGCTGATAGTACATGCTGCTGCAAACGTCGTCGAACTGTTCGTGCAGATGGTTGTTGTCTTGCAAACGTCATCTGTTGCCTCAGGGATCGAGACGTGGCTGCACGATCCGTTGCAGCCATGCGGATAAGATGCCTGTCATCTCGACTGCTCGTGATATGAGGCCGTTGGGATCCAGCACGGCGTTCCGTATTACCCTCCTGAACCCAGCGATTCCATATTCTGCTAACAGTCATTGGATCTCGACCAATGCGAGCAGCAATGTCGCGATTTGATAAACCGCAATCGCGGTAGGCTACAATCCGAGCTTTATTAAAGTCGGAAACGTGATGGTACACATTTCTCCTCTTTACACGAAGCATCACAACAACGTTTCACCAGGCAACGCCGGTCAACTGCTGTTTGTGTATGAGAAATCGGTTGGAAACTTTCCTCATGTCAGCACGTTGTAGGTATTGTCACCGGCGCCAACCTTGTGTGAATGCTCTGAAAAGCTAATCATTTGCATATCACAGCATCTATTTCCTGTTGGTTAAATTTCACGTCTGTAGGATGTCATCTTCGTGGTGTAGCAATTTTAATGGCCAGTAGTGTATTTTTTAAACAGACGTTTCCGATAGTCCCTATGTTACTTTACAGATATTTTAAGTACAAGTACTGCGATCTTCGGGTGTCAGGTCTATTGTCGATGCAGAGGCATTCTAGGAAAAGCTAGGAAGTGGGTGTTTGCTGTGCTACTGAGCAGTCTGAAATATCTTGCAGAGAAAATAGATAAAATTACACAGTATGATGAACTGTGAAATATGATTTGGTTATGAGTAATTAGATAAGTGAAGATTATGAAGTAAAATTCTTGCTGCACTGTTTGGTTGCGCGCAATTAAGATTTGTTTAAATAGCAGAAAGTTTTAGTACGACTTTTCTTTATTGGTTTGTGTTAGTTAATTTCATTGTTCAGACATGACTAAGGAAAGTTATCTATGCACAGGGCTTCCACTCAGAGGTTATAAATTTTACCATTCCTGCATCATTTTCAATAATCAATCACTTGAAAGAGTAAAATTTTATGTAAAGATAAATTTTGTAAAGTTGGTTGCAACAGTCACACAAAGTTTTCAGAATTCGCAACACAATTTTGTAAAAGTCAGTTTAGCTTCATCTATTTAGCATGTTAAATTCCACCACCAACTTCTCTCGAAAGTATGTCATTTTTTTCTGATTATTAACGCCGCCATATTGCACTGAGCGGAACACAACTGCACAAAAATAAAAGTAAAGCATAATCTTTTACAATAATTGCGTGCCCTTGCGTTGTACTGCGCAAGGTTTTCTTTTCTTTCAGCTAGCTTGGTGCTGCGCTGTATTTTTTTGTGTTCATCACTTCCATCAGTATCGAGTTCCTGTTGCCTCAGGTAAGCCATGAAATTTAGTTAAGGCTGGTTTTGCTTAACGGTCAATATAGAGCAATAACGGTTAGCTTTGCTTTTCAAAATTGTTATCACGTTCAATTTAGTAAGTTTCAGTTCAGATTACATTTCTTATGCAGACAGTTTTATCCTCACAGTGCAGTGTTACATTCGAGTGTGTATTACTCAGTGTTTGGATATTTGTTTAGTCAGTTTCCATTTGTAAATTCAACGGGCTTTCATAGAAACATGTTTATTCTTTCAAAATTTAGTTTATAATTATGTAATATCTTTATCCTGTTATTTTTGTGTGTTGGAACCGTAAGTCACGTATTATGACGTCACGCATCGTAGCACTGCTCACTAGACCACACAATACAGAGGTTCACAAGACAGCTTATTTAGTTTACAGTTTTCGCTCTTTGTTTAATCTGGTTGAAGGTAATCAATATGCAGTTATACAATTTCAGTTTTCTCTGTTGATCCATCTTGGATACGTGATAGCGACCTGTCAGATATTTACCAATGAAAAATCGCCAGCAGCCGCATGTTTTCAGAAGTTATTTTATTTAGACAACCAGCTTCGGCTCCTCATTAATGCCATGTTCATGCCCCTATCCACTCCATGTATAGATAACCAGGTATATCGATGCATGCATAACGGGTGCCATCAGTATCTGAATTCCGTGAATTCGTTTGTGGAGTGTTATTTCGAAGGCCAAAACAACTCAAGTCTTCAAAGTAAGTAATCAATATCTGGATTCCTTGAATTATTTTGTGGAGTGTTTACGTCGAAGACCAAAACAACTCAAGTCTTCAAAGTAAACACTCTACAAACGAATTCACGGAATCCAGATATTGATGGCTCCAGTTATGCATGTATCAATATATCTGACTGTCTACACGTGGAGTGCATAGGGGCCCGAAGATGCCGAAACGGGTCGTCTAAATAAAATAACTTCTGAAAACATACAGCTGTTGACTATTCTTATATGTAAAAATTTCATTTTTAGCAACTCATTTGTAAGACAGCGTTTCCGTAGCTTCACTATTTGCATTGTCCATGATTGCAAGACAGATACATGAGTTATAAAGAATAGCTGTTCAGTCCAGTCCACGTTCAGTTCGCAAGATTAAATATTGAAAAGTTACGAGTTCATTAACTGAACTACGAGTATACTACAGTGCAGTGTCACAGTGGCTAAGATATTAAATCAATATTTTCGAGGATCACGAAGCTGTTCTACAGATATAGTAAAATTGTCTGTGACCATAAAGACATCGAAACGGAGGATGACAGAGAGAAGGCCGTAATATTTAATATCCTTTTCCAAAATTATTTCACCGAAGAAGATCGCACTGTTGTTCCTCCTTTAAGCCTGTTTGACACGAACAAATCTTTCGTCATAATCGATAACCTGTTGTAGGTGGGGCGTCACGCGTTTACTGTAAATAGGTCCGGCAACCATGTCGCGAGTGGGTCGGTCAGTGATCAGTTGACTGTTCCGAGTGTAGAGTTTTAAAATTTTCAGTGTACTGCAGTCGAAGCATGCGCAGAAACAGGAGCTGATGGTGAAGTCTATTAACATCGGAATGTAATCTATTCTCACCGAGGTCATTCCTATAGTAGTAGTGTATATTGTGCTTTTGTGTCTTCTTTACCTTTATTTTGCTTATTTGCTTCATGTTCGTGACACATGCAAAGGTGCACAAGGACCTGGTGTTTTCCTAAGAGTGTTCTTCCACAAGAAAGAAGAAGTATATGAAAACGTAATACTATTTACATTCTACAACACAAAAGCCTACACTGTGCATAAATAAGAACGTAAACAGATAAACTTTTTGTAATCGAAATTGTTTCAACAGAGAAACTGTAAGATATATCTAACGAGAAAAATAATTTTCGCTGTTATTTGGCACTTTGAATGGATACTATAATGCCTTCTAAATATTATATTCTCTATCTGTAAGTACATTTATTTTCTCGCACAAATAAATGTAGATACGTTGAATGTTTGGCCATTTTTCGTGTTCTTTCAGTTCTCATGGATGTGATGTGGAAAATTAAGATCTTTGTCAAGAACATCCATCGTTCCTTATTCCTACAACCTGTTACAATGTTCCGTTCTTTTCGTAAAAATGAATGGTCTCTCATAACTTCAGTTTCACCTATCAGGTGCCAAACTGCACAGTACACAACTCTCAAAAATCACGCCATTTTGAACCTTACGTTTAAACGAAAACGACCATTCGTGACAAGCGAAACTAAGTCCAGGAATAAAAAGACGTGGCCACTGTTGTAGACTCACTTGACAAGGGTAGTCGATTGAGACAGGAATGTCGCTCATGTTAAAGAGGTTTTAAATCGTCGCAATAACGTCAAAATGACAGACATCGAAATAAGTGATACCAGGGTAAAAAGAAAAACTCAACTGAAATCGCTTAACATAAAAAACCACTGGAACTAACAGAATACATATATGATTCTATACAGCGCACCCAAAGAAACTTGCTCCTCTTCGTGTAGCAACGTACCATGGGTTGCTGGAGGAGCGAAGCGTTCCTTGTGTTTGGAAAAATGAGTAAGTCATTTCCGTTTTCAAGAAGGGTTGTGCAACAGGGATCGCTGACGTCAGTCTGTGGTAGGATTTGGTAACATTTCGTGTTCGTATATGACTATCTTTCTGGAGACGGAAAATATCCTCTGTAGCAATCAACATGAGTTCCGCAAGCCCAGCTTGCTCTATTCGGTTACGAGAGCCAGTGGGCAGTAGCCACCAGCGCCCAGGTTGATACAGTGTTCACTAAGTTTAAAAAAGCCTTCTATACAGTTCCGCACTGTCATCTACCGAACAGAACATGAGCGTACCGAATATCAGACCAGTTTTATTATTTGACTGAAGAGTTCTAGCAAACAGAGCACAATATGTCATTTCTAGCGGAGAACGATGTTGAGACATAAAGTTAATATCTGGCATGCCCCATGGCAGTGTTATCGGATCGTTACTTCTCATAACAGATACAAATGACATAATGGATAACGCCAGAAGATACTTGAGTCTGCTCGCGGATGATGCTGTTGTATACAGAGAAGCCGCAACGCTAGAAAGTTGTAGTGAAATGCAGGGAGACTTCCAGAGGATCGATGCTCTGTGCAAAGACCCTCGACATCAACAATGTAGCGCATTGCGCATAAATAGGTGGAAAGAAGATAATGTACTATGCCTAGCTTTTGCCAGTATCCTGACCTTACTAGCAAACAATATAGAGGAGTTTACCTACAACCTACACAGTTTTTATACTGCAGCTGTTAAGACCAGCATGGATATCAACATCTTGGAGACTGAATTCATGGCCAATATCAAGTAAGCTCCCTCTACAATTCCACTAAAAGACACCGCCATTAGAAAACTATCTGTTATCGAGTGCCTCGGACAGTGGATTTCTGTAAACAAGAGCGACAGCCTAGCTACAGACGCAAGCTGCACCAAGTTTGAAAGGGTTTAGCACTCCTGCAGAAGCATCTACTTGTCTAAGTGCCTCTCCAAGAGCCTCAAACTCGGACACTACAACTCGGTAGTAAAATCCACTCCTGCATATTTCCAAGTGCTCTTAATGACCTTGAGGAGCTCACTGCGGAATCTGGAGCTCAAGGAGAGAAATATCGTGAGGAGGATACTAGAATCAATAGTCAATAGGAAAGCGCCTACAGAATGTGCCACAACGACGGGCTGTACCAACACCAGGACGACATCGTCATGTGTGTAAGGAAAATGGACTATCCTTCTACTGGCACTTAACGCACACGAATCTGAAACGACTCACCAACATGATTTTCAGTGACAGGTAGGGGGAATGCCTCGAAGAACAAATGGCTCGCATCAGTAAAGTTAACTGGAGATCCTGCCAGAGAAAACATAACACCGACAATGGGTCCAGCAAGCCATCTAACAAGGAATTTTCCCAATGTCCCTTAGTCCCATAATCCTGAGCAGAGTCAAACGATGACGACGACGACGAGACGACGACGACGAAGTAGCAGAGGAAAAAGAATAAGAAAAATAACAAAATGTATAAGATCTTTCATTACAATAATAAATTGTTTAATTGCCATAAAATACATAAAATATTTTAATGCAATAATAGTAAATTGTTTCTATCAAGGACTAGCGCAGTGCTTTAGCATAACGTCCAAGAAATTGCTATTAGGAAACATAGCCTTTAGAAAGCACACAACCGAAATTTTGAGAAATAAATGTTTCATGTAATTAATACAAGCATTATCAAGGCAACAAACTCTCCAGACTTGTATAACGCCATAATTTATCCTTCATAAAATCGAAGTATCCATTCACAGTTATCAATATTTCATCAAGCTATACTGTTGTGAACACTAGTGTGCTGACTGTGCGTATATAAGTGTATAAATGAGGTGAATGTTCTTTCTACATCTACATCTATCTACATGGATACTCTGCAAATCACATTTAAGTGCCTGGCAGATGGTTCATCGAACTACCTCCACAATTCTCTATTATTCCAATCTCGTATTGCGCGCGGAATGAATGAACACCTGTAGCTTTCCGTACGAGCTCTGATTTCCCTTACTTTATCGTGTTGATCGTTCCTTCCTATGTAGGTCGGTGTCAACAAAATGTTTTCGCATTCGGAGGAGAAAGTTGGTGATTGGAATATCGTGAGAAGATTCCGTCGCAACGAAAAACGCCTTTATTTTAATGATTTCCAGCTAAATCCTGTATCATTTCTGTGACACTCTCTCCCATATTTCGCGATAATACAAAACGTGCTGCCTTTCTTTGAACTTTTTCGATGTACTCCGTCAGTCCTATCTGGTAAGAATCCCACACCGCGCAGAAGTATTCTAAAAGAGGACGGACAAGTGTAGGCAGTCTCCTTAGTAGGTATGTTACATTTTCTAAGTGTCCTGCCAATAAAACGCAGTCTTTGGTTAGCCTTCCAATTTAAGTTGTTCGTAATTGTAATACTTAGGTATTTAGTTGAATTTACGGCTTTTAGATTAGACTTATTTATCGTGTAACCGAATTTGAACGAGTTCCTTTTAGCACTCATGTGGATGACCTCACACTTTTCGTTACACAGGGTCAACTGCCACTTTACGCATCATTCAGATATTTTTTCTAAATCGTTTTGCAGTTTTTTTTATCTTCTGATGACTTTATTAGTCGATAAAAGTCAGTGTCATCTGCAAAAAACCGAAGACAGCTGCTCAGATTGTCTCCCACGTCGTTTATATAGATAAGGAACAGAAAAGGGCCTATAACACTACCTTGGGAAACGCCAGAAATCACTTCTGTTTTACTCGATGACTTTCCGTCAATTACTACAAACTGTGACCTCTCTGACAGAAATCGCAAATCCAGTCACATAACTGAGACGATATTCCATAAGCACGCAATTTCACTACGAGTCGCATGTGTAGTACAGTGTGAAAAGCCTTCCAGAAATCCAGAAACACAGAATCTATATGAAATCCCTTGTCAATAGCACTCAGCACTTCATGTGAATAAAGAGCTAGTTGTGTTTCACAGGAAAGATGTTTTCTAAACCCATGTTGACATGTTGACTGTGTGTCAATAGACAGTTTCCTTCGACGCAATTCATAATGTTCGAACACAATATATGATCTAAAATCCTGCTACATAGCGACGTTAACGATATGGGCCTGTAATTTAGTGGATTACTCATACTACCCTTCTTGATATTGGTGTGACCTGTGCAACTTTCCAGTCTTTGGGTACCGATCTTTCTACGAGCGAACGGTTGTATATGATTGTCAAGTATGGAGCTAATGGATCAGCATACTCCGAAAGGAAACTAATTGGTATACAGTCTGGACCAGAAGACTTGCTTTTATTAAGTGATTTAAGTTGCTTCTCTACTCCGAGGATATTTACTTCTACGTTACTCATGTTGGCAGCTGTTCTTGATTATAATTCTGGAATATTTACTGCGTCTTCTTTTGTGAAAGCATTTCGGAAGACTGTGATCAGTAACTCTGCTTTGGCAGCACTGTCTTCGATAGTATCTCCATTGCTATCGCGCAGAGAGGGCATTGACTCTTTCTTGCCGCTAACATACTTCACATACGACCAGAATCTCTTTGGATTTTCTGCCAGGTTTCGAGACAACGTTTCGTTGTGAAAACTATTATAGGCATCTCGCATTGAAGTCAGCGCTAAATTTCGAGCTTTTGTAAAAGATCTCCAATCTTGGGGATTTTGCGTCTGTTTAAATTTGACATGTTTGGTTCGTTGTTTCTGCAACAGTGTTCTAACCAGTTTTGTGTACCAAGCAGGATCAGCTCCGACGTCTCTTAATTTATTTGGTATAAATCTCTCAATTGCTGCCAATTCTATTTGTTTGAATCGAAGCCACATCTGGTCTAGACTTATTAATTTGGAATGAGTGGAGATTGACTCTCAGGAAGGCGTCAAGTGAATTTTTACCTGCTTTTTTGAATAGGTATATTTTTCGCTTATTTTTCGAGGATTGGGTATTACAATATTCAATCTCGCTACGACAACCATGTGTTCACTAATCCCTATATCGGTTTTGATGCTCTTTATTAATTCAGGATTATTTGTTGCTAAGAGGTCAAGTGTGTTTTCACAACCGTTTACTATTCGCGTGGGCTCATGAACTAAATGCTCGAAATAATTTTCAGAGAATGCGTTTAGCACAATTTCGGATGATATTTTATGCGTACCTCCGGAATGAAACATGTATTTCCGGCAACATATCGAGGGTAAATGAAAGTCACCACCAACTATTATCGTATGAGTCGCGTATGTGTTTGAAATCAAACTCAAGTTTTCTTTGAACCTTTCAGCAAATGTATCATCTGAATTGGGAGGTCGGTAAAAGGATCCAATTATTATTTTATTCCGGTTGCCAACAATGACCTCTGCCCACAGTAACCCAAAGGAAGTATCTACTTCAATTTGGCGACAAGATAAACTACTCCTGACAGCAACAAACACGCCACCGCCAACCGTGTTTAGCCTATCCTTTCGGAACACCGTTAGGTTCTTCGCACAATTTCGGCTGAGCTTATGTCCGGCATTAGTCAACTTTCAGTGACTATAACGATTTGAGCATCAGTGCTTTCTATTAGCACTTGGAGCTCTGGTACTTTTCCAACACAGCTACGACAATGTACAACTGTTATACCAATGGTTCCTGTATCTACATTCTTCCTGTGTTCAGCTTGCCGGCCGGAGTGGCCGTGCGATTCTAGGCGCTACAGTCTGGAACGGAGCGACCGCTACGGTCGCAGGTTCGAATCCTGCCTCGGGCATGGATGTGTGTGATGTCCTTAGGTTAGGTAGGTTTAATTATTTCTAAGTTCTAGGCGACTGATGACCTCAGAAGTTAAGTCGCATAGTGCTCAGAGCCATTTGAACCATTTTGTGTTCAGCTTGGTCCTTTTGTGACTGAAGCCCTTCTTGTGTTTTCCCGAGAACCTCTAACCTAAAAAACCGCCCAGTCCACGCCACACAGCTCCTGTTACCCGTGTAGCCACCTCCTGCGTATAGTGGACACCTGACCTATTCAGCGGAACCCGAAACGCAACCACCCTTTGGCGCAAGTCGAGGAATCCGCAGCATACACGGTCGTAGAACCGTCTGAGCCTCTGATTCAGACCCTCCACTCGACTCTGTACCAGAGGTCCGCAATCGATCCTGTCGACTATGCTGCAAATGGTCAGCTCTGCTTTCATCGTGCAAGCAAGGCTGGCAGCCTTTACCACTTCTGTTAGCCGCTAGAAACCAGAGAGAATCTCTTCTGATCCAAAGTAACACACATCATTGGTCCCGACGTGAGCAACCACCTGCAGTTGGCTGCACCCTGTGCTCTTCATGGCTTCCGGGAGGACCCTTTGCTGCACATTGGTTTTCTTACCCTTCTTGTCAGCCAAGTCCTTAAGGGGCCCCATAACGCGCGTAACGTTGGAGCTCCCAACTACCAATAATCCCACCCTCTGCGATTGCCCGGATCTTGTAGGCTGATTGGTTTCCTCTGAAACAGGACAGGCATCTGGCTCAGCGACAGTGTCAGCCACAGACTGTTTGTCAGAAAAACCGGGGAGGCCTTACGTGCGGCCGCCTGGGAAGCCTTTCGCTGCCTGCTTCGCCACCGGGCGACCTCCTACTCGACCACAGGTGAGGCGGCAGCCTCAGTGCGAGCAGTAACTGTGTTGGCCAACGGTGAGGACCGATCGGAGGATGGTTCAAATGGCTCTGAGCACAATGGGATTTAACTTCTGAGGTCATCAGTCCCCTAGGACTTAGAACTACTTAAACGTAACTAACGTAAGGACATCACACACATCACGCGCGGTTCCAGACTGTAGCGCCTAGAACCGCTCGGCCACATAGGCCGGCCGATCGGAGGACTCTGACACGCTGAACGTCCGTTGGATCCCCACGGCCGGCCCACAACATTGGTGCCCATCCACTGCAGCCTCAAGCTGTGTAACCGAAGCCATCACAGCCTGAAGCTGAGAGCGAAGTGTCACCAACTACGCTAGCATCCACACACAACAATCGCAGTCCCTGTCCATACTAAAGACCGTGGAAAACTAAACTATGCAGACAAACAGACTATCGGCACGTGCTGCGCAACTCTACTGTAGACCCTGACGAAAATGCACGAACTGTGTCCAGTAATACGCAGATATTCAAAAACTTAACTACCGATGCACTCAGGCGAAAGTAAATAATTTGCCCCTGATAAGGAACTTGCAATGTGTCACAAAATCGGTTTACTTTCTGACGCAAACGGAAACGCGAGAACTGTGGCTATTAGATATTAAATTTACACGCAGAAACTCAAGTAACTAAACTATTAAAGCACACAGATATAATAAAATTCGCTCCTAGTTAGGAACTCGTAAACGCTACGGTCGCAGGTTCGAATCGTGCCTCGGGCATGGATGTGTGTGATGTCCTTAGGTTAGTTAGGTTTAAGTAGTTCTAAGTTCTAGGGGACTGATGACCTCAGAAGTTTAGTCCCATAGTGCTCAGAGCCATTTGAACCAAGGAACTCGTAAATGTCACAAGAGCAGTTTACTTCCCTGTTGTTGCGTCTGTCTCGGTCGGCTACTGCTGCCTGCCTTCTTTCATCAGTTTCCGCCCACATGCAGGAAGTCAGGTTGTTTATATTTTCCTAATAGAGGATCTTTGCCTTTCTATCCTTCCTTAATTAGTTTCCTGTAGTTTATCGGTTCTACCTGTGGATTTACAAATCGTGTTGTATGGGTTGTTGGCAGCAGGTAAGGTCAGCTTGAGAATGGTGCCTTTGCCTAGCTGGAATACACTGACGGAAAAAAAGTTGCAACACCAAGAAGGAGTTGTCCGACATAAACGAAAGTTGGTAGGGGTCTTTCAACATCTGTAAGATGATATAGAATCAAATTTCGCACCAGTTGCATAAGAGTGGCAGTAGTACAAAATGGTTCAAATGGCTCTGAGCGCTATGGGACTTAACATCTGTGGTCATCAGTCCCCTAGAACTTAGAACTACTTAAACCTAACTAACCTAAGGACATCACACACATCCATGCCCGAGGCAGGATTCGAACCTGCGACCGTAGCGGTCGCGCGGTTGCAGACTGTAGCGCCTAGAACCGCTCGGCCACACCAGCCGGCTACTATCCATCACAGAAACTGACTTCCAGCACCTGTATAACGCAATGCCTTCAATTTTGCACTCGTGCATTCAACATTCTACCGGTTATAGGAAGACGGAAAACAGGACGACTTAAAATAGTAAGTACCCTTTGCAGCTTCGGATCACGTTCAAATTTCGTCGACTGGTTTTGGACGGTACCTACTGGTTCTAACTTGAATACGAGAGCAAAAAATGCGGTAGTGCTGCACTCCGAAAGGGTGCGATCATTTTTAATGGGGATTCAGTCCCATAATGTCCTTAGGGCAGCGTTGCAACGTCCCAGGGTGTTAGGTGCGTCAAAGGATGTCAAGAAAGTCTTCCTGTTGCTCCCTCCCGGCACTGCGAAATATCGTTTCCGATCGCAAAGTGTGTGGGAATGAACGCCCTAGGGACAGGGATGGTTTCATTGACGCCATTTATGCCACCTCCTGAGACCTTTTCGTGTCGGTTCTGAGCAGCGGTGTATCTGAAATGTTTCCCTCGGCCATCCATGAGAAAACCGTGTGATTTCAACTCTGACCTCCATCGCAGAGAAGTAAAATGAAGGGGTAAATTGTGGGTAAGAGGGGCTGCGACGACATTTTCATCACGTGACACATCCACGATAGCATGCGGCCGAATTTTGGTGAAATTTGATGGCAATGTGGTATAATCGACAAAGTGGTCTTTTAATTTTGTTGCGTTGTTTAATTTATTACGGCAACGACAGACGAGTCGCCTGGAAGCAGATGCTTATGCTGGCCTTGCGAAGCCGGAACATTTCGGTAGTACTGTGTTAAATGTACGAGGGTGAGTCAAATGAAAACCTTAAATATTTTTTAAAATATTATTTATTGTGCAGAAGTGGTACAAAGCTGTATCACTTTTCAACATAATACCCGCCACGCTCAATGCAAGTCCTCCAGCGCTTATAAAGTGCATAAATTCCTTTTGAAAAAAATTCTTTTGGTAGTCCGCGCAACCACTCATGCACCGCGTGGCGTACCTCTTCATCAGAACGGAACTTCTTTCCTCCCATTGCGTGTTTGAGTGGTCCAAACATATGTAAATCACTTGGGGCAAGGTCTGGTGAGTAGAGTGGATGAGGAAGACACTCAAAATGGAAGTGAACCCAGGTTTCGTCCCTAGTAACGATTCTTGCAAGGAAGCCATCGCCTTCTCGTTCAAAGTTCTTCACAAGCATCAACAAGTCGTTCTCTCATTTCAGGAGTCAGCTGCCATGGCACCCATCTCGTAGACACTTTGTGAAACTGGAGCACATCATGCACAATGTGGTGTGCTGACCCATGACTAATCTGTAAACATGCTGCAATGTCATTCAGTGTCACTCGGCGATTTTCCTTCACTATGGCTTCAACTGCTTCAATGTTCTGTGGAGCCACAACTCGTTGTGCGTGAACTGGACGAGGAGCATCTTCCGCTGAAGTCACACCATTTGCGAACTTCCTACTCCATTCGTAGACTTGCTGCTGTAACAAACATTCATCACCGTACTGAACCTTCATTCCCCGATGAATTTCAATAGGTTTCACACCTTCACTACGCAAAAACCGAATAACAGAACGCTGTTCTTCCCTGGTGCAAGTTACAAGTGGGGCGGTCATATTTATACTGATACTGCGATGGTATGCGTGCATCTGCACTTTGCTGCCACCTACAGGCCATTCTGCACGCTGTTTTTTTTTTTTAATCTTTATTGATACAACAACATTATAAAACAATCGAAAAGAAGGTATTATGATACAAATTATTTATAAACAACAAACATTGTATGATACACACTAACCCACCACCTTATATAATTAGTGGGTCCAATTATTATACTCAAAAACAAGCAGCTTATACTAATTAATTAATGGCACTTGCTATGGACAGGGTTAGACTAACTACTTGACTACTCTGGTTATTCTAAGACTAGCTACTCTGCAGCGTTACAGGTATGCCAGACGAAATACAAACCTACTAATAAGGCCTGCTCACTGAGCTAATCCCAGTGAGCGTGCCCCTGGCACTGGGCTGGCCTACTACTTTTGAAATCGCTGCAGTCCCTACCTATGTTAGTAATGTTAGTGTTCTAATTTTACGTTAGTGCATATGTCAAGTCCGGGAATGGTGCTCCTGCTCCCCTGATCCGACAACGCGGCGGATTCCAGTTGTGAAACAACCGGCCAGTACCGCGCTCGGCGGAAATTGCAGGTGCACCTAAGTCTTCATTGGGTTATATTTTTTGGTCTCAACCGTGTTGGTTACTAATAAAATCCCTCAAGATCTTTTGGGATATTTCATTTGCCAAATTGTTGAGGACATTGAAGGTCTCGGCACGTCGCAGTAGTGTGTATGTGTCTCTGTTTGGTAATTGATTCCTAAGTTCGAGCGCCACATCGTCATATAACGTGCAGTCATAGACGACATGTTCGGGTGTTCCATCCGGAGCACCACAGTCGCACGCTGGTGTCGCCCGTTTCCAAATCGACATAGATATGTCGGATATAGCCCGTGACCTGTAAGAAAGTGCTCGGCTCAAATTGGCTCATTTGAAGCCTTTTTCTGATGTTTGGTAGTAGCTGGAATACCCTTCTTCCCGTTTCCTCAGTTTCCCATTGCTGTTGCCATAACTCTTCGCCCCTTCTCTTTATTGCGTATCTTTCCCCAACTTGTACCCCCATGATTTCCCTGGTCTTATCTATTTTTCCTTTGGAGACCCAATACCACGCTCCCTGTTCTCTAATTTTTATGTCTAAGGGACATAATCCTATTATTATCAGTAAGGCCCCCCCAGGTGTTGTTCGGTATGCCCCGACTGAACGCAACAGCATGTTCCGCTGCACCCTTCTCACGGTCACTGCGGGCATCATCGTCGTAAGCCTGTGTGCCCAAACCCCGCTCGCATATCCTACTAAGGATGTTAGGATACTGTTGTGATATAGTTTGATCAAGTTGGGAGGTAGGTGGAATCTTCTATGGCCTATACTGATAAGATTATTTAGAACTTCTAGTGCTCGCTGCGTAATGTTTTCTATATGAGTATTATAATTCAATTTTTCATCTATTGTGACTCCTAGGTATCTAGCCTCTCGACGCCGAAGAACTGGAGTTCCTTCAATTCTGACGGTTGGATTTCTGACGAGACTGCCTTTCATTAATAGATATGTGGATTTGTGCGGTGCAACTTTCATTTTTGCTTCTTGGCACCATTTCTGAAGCACTATCATAGCTTGCTCTACCTTAGGCTCAAGTTCCTCTCGGCTGCGGCCGCCTACCAGCAGGAGGAGGTCGTCAGCATAAGCTATCACGTCTAGCACGTCCTCACTTAGTTGTAATTTCTCTAGGAGGGGTTGTATGTTTATATCCAAAAAGAGTGGCCCCAGAACTGATCCCTGAGGACACCCTTTCGTGATGGTTTTACTTGTTCTTCCGCTAGGCGACGATAGCCATACCTCCCTGTCCATGCAATAGCTCCTCAGACAGCCATAGAGGGGCCCTGGGCACTCCTTCTCACGCAAGCGGGAGAAGAGCGAGGGCCACCACAGGTTGTCGAAGGCGCCACTGATGTCCACCATGATGCCTACCACATACTTGTGCGGGGTTGAGCTGCAAGCTGCCAGGGCAATTGCGTCAGACGCCGATCGCCCCGGCCTAAAGCCGAACTGCCTGTCGCTCATCCCGCGCAGTATCCTGTGCGCTGTCAGTCTGTCAGCCAGTAGCTTCTCTAACAGTTTTCCTAGATTGTCTAGGAGGCAGATTGGCCTGTAGGATTTGGGTTCTGTGGGGTCCTTGTCCTTCCCTTTTTTAATGATTATTACGTTAGCCCTTTTCCAGATTTTAGGGAAACTCCCTGTTCTTAGACACTCATTGAACAGTCCCGTGAGAGACGCCACTAGCTGAGGGGCAAGGAACTGCACCACCTCTGCGATTATGCCGTCTGGCCCTGGTGTTTTGCCCTTTTTCAATGATTTGATCTGCACGCTGTTTGTAGCACGCTTACCAACTTACAGGATAACGGCGCGAAATTTTGATTTGTTATTACAAATTTAAGGTTTTCATTTGACTCACCCTCGCGGCTTGTAAATTCCAGAATTTGTCACCATTTACGAGACTCTTGGTTTCCACACTACTTCATTCTCCGAAAGGTAGCTTAGAAACTTGGAAATTGATATGGGAGGGGAGGAGGAGTTAGCGGTTATGTGCCCATTACCCTCTCCCTATTAGATCCGTGCCTGAACGGGAGGAAGTGACAGTGGTGTGCGAAATACCCTCCAAAACGCAGCGTTGTCTTGGAGAGTAATAATCGCTTTCCCTGCAGTTAAAGTTCTTCCAGTGCGTGGGAACGTCCTGACAGGACGGCTGTCCTTTCTATTTATGTTTCCTTATTTCCTTAATAATGATCAACTTTCGGACACCAGCGCACTACAGTTCACTTAAGCGGCTGAACAGAGAAGGCAGCGAGATGCGAAGTATTTCTATTGGCACCCACTCAGACGACAAAGCTAACAGTGTTACCAAAGACAGTGCGCCGGCAGCAGGTGGGATTGCAGTTTGCTGTGCAAGCCTCCGGGCAGCACGTCAAGTCAAACAGGAGCGCGTTCCCGGTTAATTAAGGCGTCTTCCGCCGAACGCAGCGGGTCGGATCAAACACGACGCGTCTGCCGCGACGCGCGACGCATGCCCGCCTGCGAGCAGGAGGCCCGGGCTGCTGTCTCGGCACGACGAGGCTCCGCCCCTCAACTCTCCTGTGTGTTACTTCCTCATTAGTTCACTCTGAACAAATCCATTTCTGATGTTTTTCGTCTGTAGGCACAGCTGGCTGTTGTCAACGGGGGCACAGTAAACGGCCGACTTGAAAACGTCTCGGCCTGGCAGTGAAAGATAGTGTTTCTTCAAACAGCGTTTTCAGACTTGTCATGTTGAAACCTGTCGTAATATTTTTCGCCACTGGTAGTTAAGGATACTTGAAACAAGCAAGTCAAATTTCAGCTGCTGATATACACTGGAAGGTACTTTCAAAAATCGCAAAACTGGTATTTTGTGGCTTGACACCTGCAACTAAAGAATGGATATCCCTGGATATCGCTGGCTGTTGTTACGAGATTTACTGTCCATGATCGGGAAATTACAGCTGACCGGCGCAACGCTTTTTGAAAATGAATCTCGATTCAAGGCTTTGTTAAAAACGGATGATAATATTAGCTTTCTTGCAGTACTTTCTTATAATTTTTAGCAAATGTTTGAAACCACATCTTTCTAACGATACGCTGAAATCTATAAAATACTATATACGAGGGCTATCCACAAAGTACATTACGTTTTGGAATTAAAAATAAATAAAGTATTGGAAAATTTTTTTATTATATACAGATGAAAGCCACACTTAAATACTACTTTTCTACATAGTTGCCATTTAAATTAAGGCACTTATCGTAGCGATGGACGAGCTTGGAAATTCCTTCGTCGTAAAATTCGGCCGCCTGCGCCTTCAACCACGTGGTTGCCTCTTCTTGAAGCTGTGCGTCGTCATCCAAACGCTGCATAGCCAACCACTTCTTCATTGCTGGGAATAAGTGGAAGTCGCTCGGTGCCAGGTCGGGACTGTACGGCGGATGAGGAAACAACTCCCACTTAAAAGATTCGAGAACTTCACGAGTGGCATATACCGTGAGGGCCCGGGCGTTATAGTGAATCAGCAAGATCTTTGAGCCCAACTTTCCCCTGCGCTTGTTTTGTACTGCTCTTCAGAGGTTTTGCAGAGGTTGGCAATACCTTTGAGAGTTTATTGTAGTTCTTCTTTCCAGGAAATCCACAAAAATCACACTTTTTCTACCCCAAAAGAAGAGGTAACCACGTGGAAATGTAGTATTTAACTGTGGCTTTCATCTGTATTTAATAAAAAAATTTCCAATACTTCATTTATTTTTAATTCCAAAACGTAATGTACTTTGTGGATAGCCCTCGTACGATAGATAAATCTCGCCGTGCAGCTGACGGGAACCTTGTGAATGTTTTGCTGTGGAGATACACTGTACATGACAGCTCATGCCATCAAAAGAAAACGTATGAAGATTGTTTTGTGTCGAATAATGGTTAAACTTTTAGATGGGGATTTAAACAGTGCAGACATACGGCTAGGAACGAATGAAGCACTCAGTGTTACAGAGCAAATCCACTGCCAGCGCCAGCGAAGAAACTAAAGACACTTATACCCTGGATCATTTGTGAGTGATGTTTTCACCTTTGACTAACAATTACCTGCCGGCCACTGTGGCCGAGCGGTTCTAGGCGCTTCAGTCCGGAACTGCGCTGCTGCTACGTTCGCAGGTTCGAATCCTACCTCGGGCATGGATTTGTGTGATGTACTGAGGTTAGTTAGGTTTAAGTAGTTTCTAAGTCTAGGGCACTGATGACCTCAGATGTTAAGTCTCATAGTGCTTAGAGCCATTTGAACCCTTTTTGAACAATTATCTCCACTACTACTACTACTGATACTACTGCTGCTATACTACTATTAGTCAGGGGCGAATTTAGCTATTTGCCGCCCCTAGGCACAGAAAAATATTTTTGCACCACGCTTGAGCACAAATTCACAAAGTAACTTACATCTGTACGTAACTGATATTACGACTGCTGCTAATAATAATACCAATAATAATAATAAATAGATGCATACTGAACACACCACATTCAAATCAGGCAAAGCTGATTACGGCGCGCTATCTTTGTAGCAAATTCACCAATAAAATCTTAATAGTCTAGTTGCTGTGTTATGTCAGAATTCATGGAGAGAACGGCTAGATTGTTCACTCAATTCTGCAACATGGATAATCGTAAATAAATCTTGAGTCTTTTGAGAAGTGAGAAGGAGCACTCGGTCAAACCGTTCGTCGCTGTGATTGATGAAATATTCGCAGTGCGATGTCCAAATTAAGAAAAAGTTCTTAACGTAGTTTTCAAGTAACAGTCTATACAAAGCCCTTAGGGAGAAGCATTTAATTTTACTGCTCTTCGGTATTCTTTAAAATGAGTAACCTCATCGCTCCAAAATTATTCCAAATCGTCTTAATAACGCTGTTATTGTTTCGCAATAGTTCAGAGGTGCCTCGTCCAGGAAAATTATTTAGAAACTCAAAATTGCTATAAAACTCTTCCAGAATTTCCTTTTTCTTTCATTTCTTCATTGAATGTATCAATCTGCCTATAATAACCAGAAATACAGGGTGGTTAAAGTTAAAGTTTCAAAACACTGTAGAAATAACACCACTGGTTAAAATGATGTCAAACTGCAAATGAATATTATCGGAGAAGGGGAAAAACGTGTGGCAAAAGAAAAAAAATAGTGTGAAATTTGTTCAACAGATGACGCTCTATATGTCAGATTACGTAAATGAAAACACCTGTCATGCGCACGACCCACTGAAGTTGGTATAAACTCCCAGGGTACACGGATTTTCCTCCTTTCGCGTTTGCGACGTTCGCCATGGCTGTCTCCATGCAGGATCGCGCTCTGCTTGTAAAGCTGTATTACAAGAATGATGACTGTGCACACATCGCTCTGCAGAAGTTCCGGACACTGAACGGTTTGAGAAAAAGAGTTGCTCCAATGACTGCTGTGGGTCTGAAGAAAATGATTCGCAAATTCAAAAAGAGGGGTTCTTTTGGTGTGCAACCTGGTAGAGGGATGAAACTTATTGATTCGACGTAAGTGGAAGCAGTGGCCACAGCAATGCAGGAGGAGACGAGTGTTGATGTGCAAAAGTGTAGTGCACGGAGAATTGCCCGGACATTGGACATGCCCCTGAGCACGGTGCGTAAAATCATACGAAACATCTTTCTTTGCTATCCATTCAAAATTACCCATGTGCACGAGTTGCTTCTTTTTGACCTGCCAGCAAGAGAGACCTTTGCTTTAGAATTTCTTGTTCACATGGAAGTGGACAATGATTGGCCGTGGAAGATTTTGTGGACAAACGAAGCCTACTTCCACCTGACGGGATATGTCAATACACAGAATTGTCGAATATGGGCAACGAAAAATCCACACGCAAATCGTCGAGTACCACATCATCCGGAAAAAAGGTCACTGTATGGTGCGGGTTTATGGCATCACTTATCATAAGGCCACATTTTTTCGAAGAGACACGAGTTTCCGGTCCTGTTACCTGTACCGTCGGTGCACCACGTCATTTCAGCTCTCCAACAACGTGGATGTGTGGAAGGGTTCATTTTTATGCAAGATGGCGCACCTCCGCACATTGCAAACCCAGTTAAGCAGCTGCTCAAGCGCCATTTCGAAAATACTAGAATTATCAGCCGCCATTTCCGTACAACCTGGCCGTCCCGATCACCTGATCTTAATCCGTGTGACTTCTGGCTGTGGGGCTATCTGAAAGATGTTGTGTTCAGTGTTCCGATCGCAAATTTAGCTGCATTGAAGGCACGCATTGCGCAACACATTCTGAACGTGACCCAGGAAACACTTCGATCAGTTGTGGAACATGCTGTTTCTTAATTTCAACTTGTTGCAGAAAACGGTGGACAGCATATTGAACATGTTTTTGCGACAGTCACACGGAAATTAATAATCCAATTGATTTTGATTGATGCTTTTTATGCGGTTTATGGCCTCAGGACAATTAAAAACCGACGTGAGTGAAGTTTTTATACGGTTTGTGGCCTCAGGACAATTAAAAACGGTTTTTCCCATCCGATGTGATATGATCTTGCCGTGGTGGATGGGCTTACGTAACTGACAGTATCACACCTGTATACCCATGCACACTGAGTAGTACAGTTTGTTTAACGTCAATGTAAGCCTTGGGCATTGTTGTATGATTCGTTTGTCATTTGTAGTCGACCGCTATTAACTTATGCTGCTTACAGTTCCATCTATTCCTACATTTTGTAACTATTTATTTTTCTTCTGCCATTCTTGTTCCCCCTTCTCCGATAATATTCCGTTAAAACTTGACCTCATTCTGACCAGTGGTGTTATTTCTACAGGGGTTTGAAAGTTTAATTTTGATTATAATCACGCTGTATATTCACCCGAAAATCTTCCTTTTCTTAAAAATTAGTTTCAAACTCGTCTCTTTGGTCCACTTTCAGTTTTCTTGAATTTTTCCTGTTTTTTGGTTGTCTAGTATTCATCTTCCTCTTTTCAATGACAGCGTTTTCATGTGTGTCGTACATAGAACGATTCTCTCGAACTTATTCAAGTAAAGGATCGCACAATTTTATTACAGCCCCAACAAATTATTTGTAGCATTAAATTTGTTCAACATCGCTGACCAAAAAGTTGTCATATCGCAGTTTCCAGGCTCTGTATACTATTTAGCATTCCAGTCGCCATCTTCATGAAGGCTTCTGAGTTTCATCACCCTGAATAGCTTCCAACGCTGGTATTATTTCTACCCAGTTAACACTGAGATGCACTGATCAGCGTCTTTCTGAAAGTCGTTTTACAGAGACTGAACTATTTAATTTTTCCTGCAAAATATTCCAACAGCTCGTTGGAGCAGAGAAAAAAGGGTGTAAATTTGTTGCAAAAAACGGAAAAATGAAGCCACCTGAGGACAGCACTCACTCACACGCTGTACACGAGTCTGCTAATTTAAGGGAGTGAGTCGCACGCCTAATATACGCAGCAAGAGGGTTGATTTGTTTAATTCCAGCTTGGAGACCAGTGTAGGTATCAGCCGTACTGCTGGCTTTGTCGTATGACCGACCCCTGCATAAGTCAACGTCCAACTGAATCAGCTAATTCTTCTGAGTTGTGCTCTGAATTCGGAACAAAATAGGTCAATCTTCCAAGAGGAACTATATCTTTTAATAAATACCTTTTTAACAAAAGACAGCTGATTAACATGTTTTAATAACTTGGTTGGATCTAATATGGTTGAAAAATATTTAGATTCCTTCACTTCATCGACAATAGACTTCACCACATGTCTCCCAGAATTGACATAAACTCTTTAGGCATTTGAAAATAAATATACGGTCCCTTTTTCTGTGTTTTATAAAGTTCTATATGTTTAGCTAGAAAAGGATCGAATTTTGCTGTTAGCTGTAGTGCCATCTCGAAATTTCCACAGTATGTGGACCCGAACCCATAGTTGTGACTCCTGAAAAACAGGCCTTGTATGGAAACGTTCTTGACCACAGCAACAATTCATTTTAACATGTCCACCCAATATTTTACTTCTCTCTCAGGATGAAACGTTAGTTTTTTATCTATTTTCCCCATGACTTGTCCACCAGATTTTAAAGTTAACACACATTTCCGATGTTCAGATGAATTTTCATGGGCAGTTAGTTCATTTGGACTGGCCATTTTCCAGTCATTAAACCACTCATTGGTTTTGCAAACTGTGATGTTCGTTTAAACAATAAACATGGGACAAAAAATAAGCTGCCCTTCTTTGAGAGTACACTAAAATTAATTGTCTTCCTTGTTTCTCGCCATTCCTTATGGTTCTTAAAAACAAGTCTTTATTTAAGTACCTCTAAAAGCCTGTTTATTGTCTGCATGAATTACTGACATCACAGCCCACATTCTGTGCCACATGACCTTGTCTAGCGGTATGCTCATGAAGTAATTCATTTATTAACCCGTTCACAGGATCAAGAAACTGAATCACTATCATCATTCGCTTTGTCTGTGTCACTTGGGTCAACTGAAATGATTGTTCATGCGATATTGTTATTGTTGCTAATATCAGAAACGCCTGACTCAGATAAACCACACGCTGCACTGTTTTAGATAATGTTCACCACATAATTATGCTCCGTTGTTTCTACATTCGAATTCGAGCTGGAACTAGCTGGCTGTGTTTGATTTTAAAACAACATATCGATTTTCGTGCTCTTTCTCACAGTTTCCTCTTTCTTCAGTGTCGTATGTTTTGCGAGTTCCTGGTACCGAGAACTACTTACTCTTCGCTGACTGTCACTCACTTTAATTAATACTAAAATATAAATCACAAACTAAGCACTAACCAATGGCATTATTTATAATTTCAGAGTAAACTAAACCGCCAGCCAAGCCGCCAGCTGTTCGAATGACTGGTGATATTTTCTTTGAGTGAGAAGTTTGAACGGGCATTGGCTGATTCTCGACAATGGCTACTCCTAGGAAAGTTTTCGTGGCGTCTGCCATCACAAAGCTTAATTGCGAGCAACATGATTCGCCGTCCTGACGTATACCACATTAGAAGGCACTACACTGAATAAAGTGAATAATGGTCACACTGTCAGACGTAATGCCCCTATTAAAACAAAACCTTCCCTTTTTCTGTTGGCTGACCAGATCGCTCATGAAAGTTGAGCTGATTGTTGCCAACATTATTCATATCAATTTTAGTATGATTTAAGTTGGAATTCCCTTTTCAAGAGTTGTGAATGAAATTTAAAAAAAAAAAAAAGAAAAAAGGACAGTAACAGTTTATAAGCCACCACTTAAGAACCGTCGCCCATTAAAGTCCGGCGCCCTAGGCAGCTGCCTAGTCTGCCTAAGCCTAAATATGCCTTTGACGATTACTACTGCTACTACTTCTACTAATCCGAAAGAAAAAAAATTTCTTCTCTCTGTCCGATCTACACCCGGGAGGCAGAATCGCCGCTCGGCTGTTAGGAGAGACGAAGGCCCTATTTTACAGCAATGTGTGGCCGCGATAGTGTTTCCAGCAACATTGACCTACTGAGCAAAAGAGACCAACATAGACCAATAGCTCGATAAATAGTATCAATACTAGGAATAAGAACAATCTACATAAAGACCTAAAATCACTAACCTTGGTCCAAAAAGGGGCTCAATATTCAGGAACATACATTTTCAATAAATTGCCAGAAACCATTCAAAACTTGGTTTCAGACAAAACACGGTTTAAGCAGAGTTTGAAAGACTTTTTGATAGGCAACTCCTTCTACTCTATACATGAATATCTTAACAGAGACTAAGCCAGCTTAAGTAAAAATGTCTCTTAGATTTCAGTTTTGACAGCACTTAGTCACAACAATCAAGATTAGGTATTTTGTGCATGATAAATTTATTAACAGTTCATAACAATGTTTCATTCTGACAGCGTGTTAATTCTGTAAATATTAGCTGTTCCAGTTTACCCTATTGTAATCACCTATTTCGACAATCTGCTGACAAATAATCAGGATAGTAACTATTATATTCAAATTTTTTATGTTTTTATGTTATACTTTCTGACATGTTCCACACCCACTCATCTCATTTTTTGCGACTATGGAATGAAAACTGAATCTAATCTAATCTAATCGATGCAACACGTCAATGCCAGGCCGTATCCGTTTCAGTTCTTGTCTGCATGTGTTTGCCTTTCACTCTCAGTCTCAGTTCTTCTTCCTCAGCCGACAGTGCTGCTGTGTCAAGTCACGTAAAACAGCATTATTTCGTTCTTGGAGATTAGGTTCTTCTAATGAATTACACGAACCACTGCTCCAAGAATACAGAAGCAGCTACAGGTATGTAAAATTGCCAACGAGAAATACATGAAAGTCATAAATACAACCAGAGCGAAATAAACAGAAAATAATGTATATAAAAAGCGAAGTCAGGAAAAGGGTATTCTCACTGCTATCGTTTTAGAAGATCTGCAGTTCTGAACAGAAATTTTATTCTACATTGGTTATTAAGACGCCTGAACGTTTCTGAAGCTTCATCATGCGTTTTAAATGGGCATCAATTTGCCAACTGTTATTATTTTATTGAGATGGTTGTATACACTACTTTGCACGCCCTATAACTCTGGTCTACTACTTTAATCAATTCTTTGAGCCCTTCCACCAAAGCATTGCAAATGCCTTGTACCAAGAAGCATATGGAAGAGAAATCAACTTTAAAGATATAAAATTATTCAGTGCGCTGCGTCTGGCGGCTCAAAAATGTGGAAGAGAAGACATTGTTAAACATTTACAAGAAAAGTTACTAATTAATTATTTAGTGTTGGTTGACTAGTTTCGGACTTGGCCCATTCTCAAAAGCCACTTCTTACACAGAACAAAATCTGTTATGAGTGGATCCGTTGATTGTAGATAATAAAGGTATCATAAAAATTCATATGGTAACTACTTACGTATTTTGTATTTAGGATGTGCTTGCTGTGGACATTTCTATTTACATCACCACAATTGAATATATCTCAGATCTGCGTTCTACGATGTCACAACTGTATTTACACCATACTGTACCGTATTATGTTAATGTATGTGCAATATATATATATATATATATATATATATATATATATATATATAATTTTTTTAATTGTGCTACCTTCATTACCCAGCACGATGTGATCCACGTGACAACGATATTTTATATATAGTGGAGAAATTGTTCTCATTGGATTAGGCTGGCTTATTTATTGCATGCATTACCGCAAATTTGACAGAAACACATTCGACACCAACATCATTTATAAAGTAGCCAAAACAAGACGATATAACTATTCTGGCAGTTAAAAAAATGAATGCAACGAATGTAATAAAGCCTACGTTGGGCGGACGGACATTTAAGGGGATCTGGACGTGAAATGTCTGAAATTTTCGAAAACATATTTTTGTCACCATCTGGAAAACAAACTTCTCCCGTTTCAAAAAATGTATTTTTATCTTCTTTCAGTTATTGATTTGGTCTTACACGCTCTTTGAACGAGCCACGCTCATGTGACAGGCAAAGAATATCACCATAAACATTTCTTGCCTGCCACAGTCATGGAAACAATAAAGCCAATATACAGGGACTTTGCAGATATAAAATTACTCAACAGATGTCTACATGACCATGCAAGAACCCTAATGAGAGTTTCAACAGCTTCGTGTGGCAAAGGGTACCAAAAACAATGTTTGTTCGATTGACAGTACTCAGGTGTGGGTAATGGATGCAGTCATCTGTTTCAGTGATGGTGTAATTAGTAAGACAAAACTAATGGACAAATTCGGCAGCCGGCCGGAGTGGCCACGCGGTTCTAGGCGCTACAATCCGGAACCGCGCGACCGCTATGGTCGCGGGTACGAATCCTGCCTCTGGCATGGATGTGTGTGATGTCCTTAGGTTAGTTAGGTTTAAGTAGTTCTAAGTTCTAGGGGACTTATGACCTCAGCAGTTGAGTCCCATAGTGCTCAGAGTCATTTTGAACCAAATTCGGCATCCGACCAGGAAGTAATACGATAATTGTGTTAAATGCCAAAGTAGTTGAAGCTGAAAGGGTTGCGAAAGTCAGCACTAACGGTCCAGAGTAAGGAAAAGATTCCTGAAAAAGTCTACAGAGGATGAAGAAGCAGCTGAGCAGCAAGAATAATGCTACTGGAATGTTCTGAAAGAAGCATACGGTTAGTCAAAAACATTGAGTACAATCTCTTTTCATTTTCGCGAAACTACAATTTCAGGACATTGGGTACATAAATCTTCACAATTATGTGAGCTATGTTCACCAAATTCCTCCAAAGTGAACCGTCTATTATACAGAATGTCGTATTTCTTAAACTATAAGTAGATTCGATTAGATTAAATAGCTTTCCTTGTACAGCTTTAGCTAATGTCATTCAGTGTTGGTACAAAACCGCAACTTCCTTCGCGTCGTAGATGAAGAGTAACACGCGATGAAAGCGAGGTGTAGATATGCAGTCCGTTGAACTCCAGGTATCCTTAAAACGAGATATACAGGATACATATAAGAAGCGAAAATAACATTTCAATTTTCAGCACGCACCTCAGAGAGTAATAGACACCCCATCGAAAATATCGAGAGAAATTTCGCTACTTTACAGATGTCTTCAAAGGCCAATTGATGGACATGCTCGAAGAAATACCTGTACAAATCTACATTCACACAACTAAGCTCCCAGAACAAATGTTAAATCAACAAACAGAATAGCGCAGCAGAAAAATCATATAAAATTTCCAAAGCACCTCAATCAGCATATGAAAGATACTCCGCCATGTATAAATCATCAAATACGCGACTACAAACGATTCATAGAAACCTTCAAGAGTACCTTAATCAGCATATGAATCGCAATCTATACCGTGAGAATTATAACAGCAAAATACTATTGTATGCAGATTTCATTGAAGTACAAATTAAACAATATGTTTGCTTTCAAATAGCTTTCAAATAGTGTTGAAAGGGAATGAAATATTTATTGTACAACTGTGATGTGGTGGAACACTGTTTACACTAGATACTGTCATTGATCTAAATACAATCACGAAGTAAATTGCAAAGCTTATATAAGACAAAATTCGTTGCATCAACATCTGTCAAAATTGTGATAACACTGGTCAACACTCATTTTCTTGCCAAGGATATTTGAGTGGCTTTAGGATGGGTTAGTGGTGCTGAGGACGAATATAGCAACCATTTATGCAGTTTGGCTCTAGTTTTTGAGATAATGCATGATTTATTCAAAAAATTAGAAAAAATTGCTAATACTGAACTCGAGCGCTACAAACTACAATGAAAAAAGAAAATAATCTTTATAAATAGCTTCTATGAAAACCTGATAGGCATTTGTCCACGTATAAAACATAATTGAAAAGTTTCTCTATAAGTATATCATTTTCCGTCCATGACGAACCGCTTCCTGCACGCTTTCCTTTTATAGGTCTCTTCAGAACAGTCACGTTGCAGATTCCAGCAATAATCTGCCATCATATGCCTGTCCCATCTTCCTTTATATCTTTCCTCTATTCCTTTCATATCTTGATGGAACCGCTCTCCTTGTTCCTCACTGAAATCACCTAGATTACGAGGAAATCGATCCAAGTGGCTGTGAAGGAAGTGCAATTTTATGCTCATGTTAGCTCCTAAGTTTTGAAAGTTAGTGAGCATGTTTTTGACCAGTTCCTCGTAATTGGGAGCTTTATGATTGCCCAAAAAACATTTTACAACAGCGACAAAACTGTTCCAGGCCAATGCTTCAGTGACAGTCATGACACTTGTAAAATTGGTATCGTTGATGAGCCTGCGAATTTGAGGACCATCAAATATTCCTGCCTTAAGTTTTTCACTACTGAGTCCAGGGAACGTATTGCAGATGTATGTGAAGCAATTACCATTTCTGTCTAAAGCTTTGGTGAATTGCTTCATTAGTCCTAACTTAATATGTAATGGTGGAAGAACAATCTTGTCCATACTAACCAGAGGTTCATTAATGATGTTTGCTTCACCAACAGCCATATGTTCCCTTGGAGGCCATGTTTTCTGCTTCCAATGTTCGTGATTTGCCCTACTATCCCACATGCAGATAAAACATGGGTGCTTTGTGTATCCTCTTTGTTGTCCAAGCAAGAAGTTCACCATTTTCAAATCAACACAAATCAACCACTGGTGCTGCATATACTGAATTTTCTGCAGAACCATCTTGATGTTAGCATATGCTTCACAAAGTTTTGTTGAGTGGGCAATTGGAATAGATGCGTAACGATTGCCATTGTGTAGGAGAACACATTTTAAACTTCTAGTGAAACTGTCTATGAAGAGACGCCAGTCCTCTGGTCTATATTCCGGCAGCCCCAATTCAAGTAAAAGTCCAGGTATATTGCTGCAATACACTATAACCTCTTCTTGGTTGAAGTATGGAAGAAGGTTTTCTTCTCTCGTCCGGTAAGCTGTTATTTTAACACTTGGATGAAGACAGTTCTTTTCCTTAAGCCTGGATGCTAAGAGTTCTGATGCTTGCTTTGAAAGATTGAGTTCTCGTATCAAGTCACTGAGCTCCTTCTGGTCGAACTGCTGGGGTTGTGTCTCACGTCCTTCGTATTCCGAACCACTACTTGTACATTCCTCGCCGTGCACATCGTCATCTGATGATGTTAGCGTGGGTAATGTTGTGAAGGTTGGTACAGGAACATCGTTGCTGTGCACCACCGGTCTTCTTGCTGACTCCAAATCGGGATATTCCCACTTTCGTTTTTTGAACCTATTAAAACCTTTCACATTAACAATGCAAAAATAGCAATCATCTGTATGGTTCTTCTGCTCTCGCCATACCATAGGCACTCCGAAGTTTAAGCTTTTCCTTTTTCGTTTTGTCCACTGCCGTAAGCACTCCACACAGCATTTACAAACTTTATGGGGTGCCCACGCCTTGTCTTGATCTCCAAGTTTAATTCCGAAATATGCCAGATACGCTTCTTTCACAAAAGGAGTGATATTCTTCCTGTTCTTTTGAAGAACGTATTCACCACAAATGTAGCAGAACTCATCTGGCTGGTTCACGCAAAGACGGCGTGAAGAACTCATGTTTTCCTAAAACAAAATTGCACAAATACTACATATTATGCAGAACTTTCTTGTATTTGCATGTCAATCACATCCAACAAACATCATTAATTGTTTTGTGTGAAATGAATACTCACCTCTTATTTGCTACGTCACGATGAAAAGGTTCTATCTCCTTGAAGCTGCACTGCACATGTGTGTGACTTTCGACCATCGCCATTTTTCTTGTTTACACTGAACGCTACCTATCGGCTGTTGCGGGGATTACCTCGGCCAACAAATGAATGTCGAGTACCGCCGAATTCAAATCTGCACAACCCTCAATATCTTCAACACACGCACCGCACAACAGGACTGAACACATGCTGACAGTGTGATGTTTGCATGATGTAATCCTCAACCACACAGATGCACTCCCTGAGCACAATTGTTTAATAAAGATAGTACAATATCACTAATTAAAAAACAGGTAGCAAATACATTACACCATATATGGACCCTGCAGTCGATATTATCCACATGAAACTCTCATTTCCACAAATAACCTATATCTCGAAAACCAGAGCCAATTTGGAAAAAGTACAAATATACTCGGAATGAGTATCATAACAATATCCCATTTTCGTTCAAACTTCCCTGGCAACGAAAAAAAAATTTTATTTTGTAGAGCTGTGTAATATTTACGATAAATAAGCCAGCGTGATGCACAGTGTATTTCATTGAGGAAATTCTCCATTATATATAAAATGTCGTTGTCATGTGAATCACATCATGCTGGGTACTGAAGGCACAACAATTACGGAATACATATATATATATATTATGGAGATATGTTAACATAATATAGTAAGGTGTAACTACAATTGTGACATATTTTAACGCAGATCTGAGATACATGTAAGTGTTATGACATAAATACGTAGAGCTGTCCACACCAAACACATCCTAAATACAAAATACTCGTACATATGTTGTTACCATATGAGCCATACTACTACTGATAGACTACATTTATTATCCACATTCGATGCATCGATTCACTACAAGTTTTATTCCCTGCAACAGGTGGCATCTGAAAATAGGCAAAGGCCGAAATTTGTCAGCCAACATTAAATAACTAGCAGCTCTAGTGTAAACTTTTAAAAATGTATTTTTTCAGCTCTTGAAAGAGGAATATCAGACCTCTGCATCAACCCCCACTAGCCAAAAACTGAAGGGTTGCAACTCGTATATAGTAGCTAATGTGGTATTGGTTTTATCAATTCTCGGACGAACCGGATTTTAGCATTCTGAAAAAGGTATGCTCCAAGTATCAGTTAACAAGCTAAACTTTCGGAAGCAGTTCATCTGCTATAAAAAAGAACGCAACCATGATGCCCCATTTCTTTTGTTCTTTCTAATTTTTTTCCTTGTAGAATGCAAATGTGGGAGAGCTCTATCTTGCTTTTGTTCATTATGCCGCTATAGAATGGCTCATGTAAACACATTTGGCCCGGAAATGTTTTGCCGCAAACATTGCCGGGCAACAGTGGCCGGTAATGCTGCCGTACATTTGGCCGTAATTCGTGTGGCCATGATATTGCCAGACAACACGGTCGCCTATATTGTCAGCAAAAGCCAATTTTTACAGTCCTTGTAAACATACTTTTACGTGGTGTACAGGTAAAGGGGACTAGTGATGATCGAATAAGATTCGTAATGAGAAGCGATCATTTTTTCGTACCAACACAGAATTTAAAGATATAACCACTTCTACTTCGCAAAGAATACTTTAAAATAAACATAAACTAAAATATGGTCCACAGCCGTGGATCAGCATATGGTCCATGAAATGTATCTAAGAAGCGTTGTCATACTAACTAAAAGTCCAGCGTTAGGCACGAATAGAGGTAAAATTGGCTGTCACGGCTTCTCACGTGACACCTAGCACTACATACGCGCAGTGGCGCCTTCATCTTCACACATTATGCAACAACACATGTTATGCACTTTACATTACGTATACATGATATACCACCCGTAGTTATGAGCCATACTTTATTTTATGTTTATTTTTAAGTATGCTTTTGACAAGCAGAAAAGATACGATTTTTAAATTATATGTGTTTGTAATTTCATATATACGTTTTATATTGTTTTTGGAGATGGATGACGTTGGCCAATGCAGACCATATGTGAAAATTTTGCGATTGCGTCAGAGAGAAAATAAAAAAAATATAAAGCACAATCATGGTACTCCATACATGAAACGTCGTTTCTTATAGGAAGTGATAATGTTGTGTCTATGAATTTTTCGTGATAAACAGACTCCCATCACACTTTATCCAGGCTTTGGACTGGCTAAATGACAAGAGCAAAATGTTATTTAGGCGTGTTCAAAATGTTTTTTTTATTTTTTATATTTTTTTACTTTTGTATTTAATTTTTTAAATTTTGTATTTTATTTTGGAGTTTGTAAGTTACCATGAGTATTTACTTTTTTTACATTCTTCTCATATATATCGTCCAACACTAATATATGTCTTCATTCAAATTTTTGGACATAAGAGATTGCTTTCAAACAAGCCCTGATGTCACCATCCTCTTCATATTTTTCTACAATTTTTCCATACTTTCATCAAGTTTCGTATACATTGTTTTGTTTCGTTTGCCTTCCATACTTAATTCTGATCTCATTAACGCACCTGCCGAGTTCTCTGCTTCTGTCTTCACACACTCGATCACGTCTTTAATTTTAGGAAAAGTCAAAAAAACTGAGAAAGCTTGGCGATGTCCAGTGCTTGTGAATGTATCACGAGCCAGTCATCGCAGACATCTTCAGGTCGAAGGAACGCCAGAGCAGCACACATGGGAATTTCCAACCTTACGTCTTCGTTTTCTCTGTATTCTCAAGTAAGTCTCAAGTCTTGCACTTTCCTCCAGAGAGGTTTATTGACATGAAAATGGCACCCATGCACTTGAACCGAAGGGATCACAACATCTGGCGCAGAAATCGCAGCTGATTCGAAATCAACGATGACATTATTAGGTTTCCATTCTGGTACATTATCCACAACATTGCGGAAAGACGGATATATGTTTCTCTTCTTTTGTTTGATTAGAATGCAAAAGCCACAGGATCGATGTTTGTTTCGTGCTTTGAACTTCCGAAATCTGCATGAATAGTATATATTTGTGAAAATTACTTGCTACAGCATTTGAAGGTCCCATCCATAAAAAAAAGTCTTGTTTAGGCTTCAGAGCCTCTCTTCCTGCTTTTCCGCTAAAAACTATGATCGTATCTCCAAAGCTGTCATCACTCATGAGAAAACTGCTGCCGTCATTCACGGTTAGTAACTCTGCTTGAAGATCAACTTATTGTCGTGTTTCTGCCTCGTCCCGATTGCCGTGTGATTTGGCCCGGTGGATGTATAATATCCTCTTCATTGTCTACTGTTCTGGCATTTCGGTAACAAAATCATACCCTCAATTGTGCAAGTCGCCTAAGTCTTTATTATATATTTTAGAAATCGAAGTCTCTTCCTCTCGTGATCTCTTCTTCGCCTGATTCAACGTCTTTTTTACTTCTAAGCGAGCGTTATCCGATGCCCCACATTGATGCTCGTTTGAACTAAGCACGATACAGTCTTTGGTCTTAAGCATTCCTCGACAATATGTTGTTCTATGTTTCGAACAGCGCCGTATCAGTCTCATCTGCTTTGCTTCTCTTTACGATGTACGAGTAGCCATCATAATGGGAACATGGTTTACCGTGGGTGGTTGTTGATAGTTCCATAAAGAACGTATAAGCACACAGAGACACAAGGCGAACGATCTGAACACCCCGAAAGTTAGACTCACGCTGACAGTGGGTAGCCAAGCCGTCAGTCACTTGAGTGGACGAGGACTTCCCGAGTGCAGGTAGGCCGTGCCGCCCAGGGATCGTTTCTGGTAGATGACAACTCGCGGGGGCGCTTGTCGACTCTGCCCTTGAGCAGGTAGCTTCCAACAAAACTGGGTGCGAATTTCACAGATTTCTGGCTATGTGCGATTTTCAAAATGGTTCAAATGGCTATAAGCACTGTGGGACTTAACATCTGAGGTCATCAGTCCCCTAGACTTAGAACTAGTTAAACCTAACTTACCTAAGAACATCACACACATCCACGCCCGAGGCAGGATTCAAATCTGCGACCGTAGCAGCAGCGCGGTTCCGAACTGAAGCGCCTAGAACCGCTCGGTCACAACGGCCGGCGCGACTTTCACTGGGTGTGATTTTCACATATCCAGATCAAGCGGTGGTTTATTTGATGAACCACTGTGGTTGTTACACATGCAAAGAGTAAGATAGCAGTTTTGAGTGAATCGTGCAAGTACATTGAGATCAACTAACTTTAGATATGAAAAGCAGGTTAAAAGTGCTTTCATCCAGAGGAGGGATACATACAAAGATGATTACGGAGTCCAAGTCTGAATCCACTCATTCATACACAATTACGTCCTTAATCACTCTGTATGGTTCATTGTTATCTATACTGTACGAGGTGCGACAGTAAAATAATGAGACTGATGTGAAAAAAATGTTGCTTACCGTTTTAGTCACGTTTAGTGTTGTCTCCTTCAAAGTACTTCCCTTCTGATTCCACACACGCTTCTGCCATTGATGTTAACATTTCTGGAACTCATCTTCTGTAATATCCTCCAAGACCCTCGTCACAGCTTTTTGGACGTCATGTGTTGTTTGAAAATGGTGTCCCTTGACCGCCGTTTTGACTCTTGGAAATAGAAAAAAGTCGCATGGAGCGATATCTGGTGAATAAGGTGGCTGTGGTAGTACCAAAATTTGTTTTGAGGTTAAAAATTGCTGTACTGACAGAGAAGTATGGCATGGCCAGTTTTGCACAAATCTTTCTCATACCAAGATCTTCAGTTATTGTTAGATGAACCGTCTCTCGATTGATGTTCAGTTCTTTTGCAATCATTTTCACATATAATCTTCGATCAGATCGTACAGTTCATGCACCCTGGCCAAGTTGACATCCGTCCGTGAGGTTGATGGTTCTCCACTGCGGCCTTTCTCTTCAACATTCGTTCTGCCTTCACTAAACATTTTATGCCAACGAAAGTTGTCGTCGCGTTTTCACCCAATTTCATGCAGAAAGAAATGGCATACCGTTGCGCAATATTATGCGGTTCCATTTCCGTGACGAGAGACACCAACACATGTTAACTTATTACAGCACAACTCACGACAGAGCATTTGCATCGAAGTGCCGCTTGGACTAGAAGCAGTTTATAGACAAAGGTCAAAGATACTGTGCCTACGCAAGCCAGCAGGGTTGCCACATCTTGCAAAGAAAATCAGTCTCATTACTTTATTGTTGCACCTCGTATTCTTGTCTTCAAGAATCGAACGGTAACGCTGTACCCTTCTCCTACTAGATTCTTGATTTGGTTATAAATATTTTGAAACCTTGTCGATCGCATCGCGAATCCACACTAACAGATATGTACCAACATTTTTTCCATCAGTAGGATGGAAATGGAAGAGGAAGTAGATGAAGATGAAATGGGAGATACGATACTGCGTGAAGAGTTTGACAGAGCACTGAAAGACCTGAGTCGAAACAAGGCCCCCAGAGTAGCCAACATTCCATTGGAACTACTGACGGCCTTGGGAGAGCCAGTCCTGACAAAACTCTACCATCTGGTGAGCAAGATGTATGAAACAGGCGAAATGCCCTCAGACTTCAAGAAGAATGTAATAATTCCAATCCCAAAGAAAGCAGGTGTTGACAGATGTGAAAATTACCGAACTATCAGTTTAATAAGTCACAGCTGCAAAATACTAACGCGAATTCTTTACAGACTAATGGAAAAACTAGTAGAAGCCGACCTCGGGGAAGATCAGATTGGATTCCATAGAAATGTTGGAACACGTGGGGCAATACTGACCCTACGACTTATCTTAGAAGCTAGATTAAGGAAGAGCAAACCGACGTTTCTAGCATTTGTAGACTTAGAGAAAGCTTTTGACATTGTTGACTGGGATACTCTCTTTCAAATTCTAAAGGTGGCAGGGGTAAAATACAGGGAGCGAAAGGCTATTTACAATTTGTACAGAAACCAGATGGCAGTAATAAGAGTCGAGGGACATGAATGGGAAGCAGTAGTTGGGAAGGGAGTGAGTCATGGCTGTTGTCTCTCCCCGATGTTATTCAATCTGTATATTGAGCAAGCAGTGAAGGAAACAAAAGAAAAATTCAGAGTAGGTATTAAAATCCATGGAGTAGAAAGAAAAACTTTGAGGTTCGCCGATGACATTGTAATTCTGTCAGAGACAGCAAAGGACTTGGAAGAGCAGTTGAACGGAATGAACAGTGTCTTGAACATCAACAAAAGCAAAACAAGGATCATGGAATGTAGTCAAATTAAGTCGGGTGATGCTGAGGGAATTAGATTAGGAAATGAGACACTTAAAGTAGTAAAGGAGTTTTGCTATTTGGGGAGCAAAATAACTGACGATGGTCGAAGTAGAGAGGATGTAAAATGTAGACTGTCAATGGCAAGGAAAGCGTTTCTGAAGAAGAGAAATTTGTTAATATCGAGTATAGATTTAAGTGTCAGGAAGTCGTTTCTGAAAGTATTTGTATGGAGTGTAGCCATGTATGGAAGTGAAACATGGACGATAAACAGTTTGGACAAGAGGAGAATAGAAGCTTTCAAAATGTGGTGCTACAGAAGAATGCTGAATATTATATGGGTAGATGACATAACTAATGAGGAAGTATTGAATAGGATTGGGAAGAAGAGAAGTTTGTGGCACAACTTGACTAGAAGAAGGGATCGGTTGGTAGGACATGTTCTGAGGCATCAAGGCATAACCAATTTAGCGTGGAGGGTAAAAATCGTAGAGGGAGACCAAGAGATGAATACACTAAGCAGATTCAGAAGGATGTAGGTTGCGGTAGGTACTGGGAGATGAAGAAGCTTGCACAGGATAGAGTAGCATGGAGAGCTGCATCAAACCAGTCTCAGGACTGAAGACCACAACAACAACAACAACAACCGGATGCTTTTTACAGAACATTAACACAAAAAATGATTAAGAAGAGATCACTAAAGCTTTCAGTCTGTCACTGTGACAGTATCCCTACGCTACAATCCCCTTGCGTTCCAGATGAGTAGCCCAAATGCAAAAGCCGCTAAATGCAGGTCTTGTCGATTTGAGTTGAGCACACCATCGTATAGATTTTTTCAGCGCCGGCACTATGGAATAGGTTTCTGGGTGCTTGAAATTGGCTGTAAAAGAATCGTGTTCGTTGCAAAAGCCACTGAATGCACGTTGTCTCGGGGTGCAAACCCCATTAAATGTTCAACGTTTACGAAACCCGCCAGTTCAATAGGCATGGCAGTCGCCGTGCCATGCCCGGATGCAGGGAATGCCAACTGACATTAGACTTACCAGTCTAGACATTCAAAACTACCTTTCAGTGTGTTACGATTCGAAGGAATATTTTTGTTATTCAGAGATAGGTTGTCTGCGCTACAGCGAACTTGTACGCAACAATGAAGCTCTCACTGCCGAAGCATTGTCGAAATATACGCCAGCAAGCACAGTTCAACTGATCAGTAGTTTGTTTTTTGACGTATTTGCGTGAATGTTTTGAAGAAAATAAGTGATTTCGTGAACGATTTAAATGGAGAAGATGGTACAAACGAAGCAGCAGTAACTGAAATAGTAGGAATTCTGCAAGAAGTCGAATCCATCGTCGTGGCTGCAAATGACCAGAACAAGACCAAGGGGAACAGCCCCTCCCGGAAAAGGAAGAAGGGTCCTGATCAGCGGAAAAGAACTGTCTCCAATACAGAATTGTAAGAACATGAAAAGTATTATTAAAGCGATGTTACGCAATGAATGGTGTGTTGACACTAACTGCTATGATGCACATGGAAGGATTAGTGAAAGTTACTTGTAACTGGTATTTCCAGATACAGAAAGCCAAAAAAAAAATCATGTTCACGAAAAGCAAGAACAAGAATATTTGTCTAGTTCGTGGACAGCCCTTCTACAGCTTTGAAGCTGGAGACGGGAAGAGCACCCTGAAGAGGAAAAAAAATTTCAGCAAAGGGAACGGTCCAACACCAATCATAGCTGGTCTAAAGGAGGCACTTCTAGAGTCGCTCCTGCTACTGCCAACCATCTGAAGATGCCAGAAGCGGTTGGAGTTGATAGGCAGTGTTAAGGTCGATGTCACTTAAAAGTAAATTTCAGCTAATTTCATTTTCTAGAATTTTTTGTCGCTGTTTTAACTAAGATGCAACTTCCCGACAATTTCATTATTTTCTAAAATTTTGTCGATGTTTTACTAGGATGCATTATTTTATTTTCTACAATATCTTGTGATGTTCAAAACACGATGGTGTATTTTTTCCAAAAAACCCTAATGTCATATCTGTTCTCTTCCTGACGTTAAGTAAGTTAGTTCTTCCTAGCAAACCAATGTCACTTTCGTATTTATATATGCAAATTTTATATAATTTTCAGACTTCTCTTTGAAATAAAACATATTTTGTTCATATTTACATTAATTAAATTCCACCTTTCGGTCATTCCTAACGTATCACTGAATAGCTCATGTTGCAACCGAATGTTTGTTTTGCAATTGGATCGACAAATTTGCAAAACACAATAATTGCATGAATCGTGCGCAAAAACCACTACGTCAACATTTCACTTAAGATTTCAATATATAACATTTAATCGCAGATTTCAGCCATTAATACTTTGTAATTAGTTATGTTTTTTACTTACTTTTAGAAAAGAAATGAAGTCTGTAACTTCAATAGTTTGGATGGGACGAGTTTTTCGCGATTATCTCAGTTTCGCTTATCATGCTATTAGCGGTTTTTGCATCTGGGCTACTCAAATCTGATTAAATGCGCTGAGCATTTTTCAAACTCTACTGATATTAGGTGGAACTTATTCCAAACCACAGCCTTTTTCTGTTAAAACGTCGAAGTCTATCCGCAACTCATAGGGTTGTCAATTGCCGTAGGGTACTTAATGTATGTTCATCGGACAGAAAACTCTATTTTTCGAACATGGTATCAATATTTCACATTTTTGCAATAATCGGAAGAAATAAAATTAATGTAGAACTAGTTGGAAATTTGGTATTTATGTGCATATGCCGGGTGGTTATAATTAAACTTTCCCTGTTTAACACGTTGTAACAAGGAAATTAAATTACCGTACGAGTACCAAACTTGGTAGCATTAATGTCCAAAGTATGGGGTGCATGATTTCCATGCGTCACATCGCCATCGTCCAGTTGCAGCTACGGCTACAAGGCGCCGTGATCGGTCATCGTGATTCATAGTCTCACACACCTCACCAGTCACAGTGCACTTGTTGACGTGTCAACATGAGCTCTGACAGAAGGAGCAGGGGTTTATTGATGAAGCTTTATTATCAAAACAACAGTAATGCTGCAGCTGCACTTTGAGAATATCGTCGGCTGAAAGGATTACGGAAGGGTCCTCTTTCTCCACCTGCTGTGCAGAGCACGATGAAGAAGTTCGAATCAACTGGAGAACTGGGCGTCGCTCCGGGAAGAGGCAAATGACCGGTTGCACCACAGGTGGTTACCGAAATCTCTGTTGCTATGGCAGACAACGATGCGGGCAATTCCCGATCGTCAGGCAGTCCGCATGCTGTGTCACGACAGTTAAACATACTGTGGACCACTGTACGGAAGGTGCTATGAACCACTCTCAAATGGTGTCCGTACAAGATCCCCATCGTACAGCAGCTTGCACCACAGGACACACAACAAGGTGTTGACTTTGCTCTCCACTTTCTCGAAAGGACTGAAGTTGATGAGCACTGGCCCTGGACCATACTATGGACAGACGGAGCACATTTTTCTCCGACGGCTAAGGTGACCACACAGAATTGCCGTGTGTGTGGGGGGTGGGGGGGTGGGGGGGGGGGGTGGGGGGGGTTCACCTCCAGTCACTGTGCATGAAGTTCCTCTATATAGTGAACGTGTCACCGTATGGTGTGGCCTCATGGCTACGTTCATCATCGGCCCATTCTTTTTTGAACAGGTTGGCGCTCAAGGACCAAAGACGTAAAGTGTGACTGGCTACTGTTACTGCGATATGCTTCGCCAGCATGCCACACCTGCCCTATAGGAGAGAGACACGTTGAACTCAACAGTTTTCATGCAAGATTGGGCCCCACTGCATATTGCTCGTGAAGTTCACCTGCTTCTCCGAAACACATTTGGCAACCATCGAATTATCATCCGATCGTTTCCAAATGCATGGCCGGCACGATTACTTGATCTCGCTCCCTGTGATTTTTTTGTTGTTAGGCTACCAGGAGAACATTGACACGTGCTGATCTGAAGTGCAGTATATCAATAGAGGTAGCTGGCATACCTAAGGACATGCTTCATTCTGCTATACAGAATGTAATCCTGCGCTTTCAGACTCTTCTGGGCACAGATGGGCGCCATATTGTGCCTCTTTCGCAGAGGTAATGGTACCGGTATGTAATGGTATGATGTACCCTAGCAGTACACAACAATATTTCCATTAAACTGATTCTGCATTATTTCTCTTCTACCAAGTTTGGTCCTCGTACGGTAATTATTTTCTAAGTTATAACGTGTTAAACAGGGAAAGTTTACTTATAACTACCCGCAACTCCACACCAATTTGGAAAGAGAGTTGTAGATAAAATACAGGGCGTGTGTCTGCGAATATTAAGATGCCTTTCATTCACTTTCGATCGGCGAATGAGTGCTCGCATCGCTGTGGCAAGAGAGTGGTGCATAGTACAAAGAGAGAATTCAAGGCTGGACAACAGGCAGTGTCAAACACGGAAGCTATGCAAAAAATGTCGCATTTCATAATTTTTATTCTGGTTGACTTGTGGTTTATTTAGACCGCTAAAATTTTTCGCACAGATGTTTTTCAAGGTTACTAACAATTGAAAAAAACATAGATTTCCACATGACAAGTCAGACCATTCCCTTTCGGACTTATTCCTACTTAGGTCAAATAACTTAGCGCGGAATTTCTCCAATGAGTTGATTCTACCCCAAAAGTCTGGTTCTGGGAGAAAAATTCCTATCAACAGCCAAGTGTAGATTCAGAGTTCGGTTCTAGGGGGGATGGGGTGTCACAGTTTGTTGGTGTCCCCCACCCACTCCCAAAATAAAGCGTTACTCTCAGTTTTAATGCGCTACATATGGCTAAGATTTTCCTTAAATTTGAAAGGCTTCTTTTTCACAAATCAGCACGAATTTAGAAATCATCTCTCATGCAAAACTCGGCATGCCCTTCTCTGGAACTATATTTTGCGCGCCATGGATGACAGACAACAGGCAGATTCCATATTCCTAGAATTCTGGGAAACGTTTGATGCAGTGCCCTACTGCCGACTGTAATCGAAAGTCCAAGCACACAGGATAGGTTCCCATACATGTGAGTGGCTACAAACTTCTTAATTAATGGAACCCAGTATATTGTTCTGGGCGGTGAGTGCCCACCGGAGACAAGGGTACTGTCTATGAATGCCCCAAGGAAGTGTGACTGGACAAATCCCGTTTTTCTCACAATAGATTTGTGAGAGTAACAAGAAAGAGAATGCTTAGTGATAGTAGAAAGTACCTTTCTCTATGTACCATATCTGGTTTGCGGAGTGTGGTACGTATATAGATGTAGAACATTTTAAAAATAATGGTAATACATTATTGTTCTTGTTGTATTCAAACATTTTATATAATTTGTGTTCAAGAAACCTTAGTACATCGCTGTAAGGCGTCCAGATTTTACAGACCTTACATGAGCTTGATCCATAACAACAGGATGATACAGTATGAGATCCTCAGAAAATAATAATTATATCAACAAAAGGCAATTGCAATTCATTTAATCTCATGTACTGAGAACTAACAAAACAATCTCTACCAATATGGACTGGCATGAACAAATAAGTTAAAGTGAAACGCATTTTGGAGACAAACCGAGCAGGTGGTTAATGATATCGCAAAACTCCCATTTAGCAAGAGAACGGCGAGCTTTAGAACAGAAGGGATAAGGCCAGAACAATACATTATTCCCTTTAATGTAAATAAGGCTGGGACCGAGGGTATGTGGCTACATATCATTAACAGGGCTAGGCTGCGAGCCAGCAAGAAAAATAAAAATGTATTCACCTCTAGCGAGACAGTGATTGGCTGAAGCCATATTTGGCGATGCAGATGCGACACGGTGGGGAGATCCTCATTATATAAAAGCATTTTGAGACCTAAAATTTCTATGCCTCTCTCTCACGTCTTGCAGCGAACCGCACAAGTGTTTGGAAATAAGCAAGAGCGTTGAGAGCTTTGCTTTCTGCTAAGTGAGGACGATACACTTCATGTATCGTGGCGACAGATAGCAAAGCTGTAGTTAATTATTCCTGCGGGAATTGTTGCAGGCAAAGAAATTGTGCACATTGCTCCAACCCATAGTGAGTGCGGAATAGCCATTATTTTGACTAGGGAAAGATTACCGTTCTATGGCATGCAGGAAAGTTGCGACTGAGAAAATTCAGTCAAGGCCAGAGTAGGGAATTAGTGTTTCAGATCCAGCACGGAGACAACGCCGTTGCAGATGCCACTTGGTAAAGTACCCTCGCTTATTAGGCCACAGTAAATGTTGAGTCCAGATTTTGCTCACTCCAACTTGCGTACACTTTGACCACTGATATCAAAAGCTAGGATAGTTTTTTCATTGGTTCAAAAGGTAAATTTATTCTCCACCAACCCAGTGGATTGACCAGCTACAACAACATAGATTTAAATGAAATAATGAGGATTTTTAATAAACATTCTTTCCTGTGATAAAAAATTTTCATGTGTAGGGATAACAATTTTAATAATTGTCATTTCAATAGTCCAAGAATTAAATATTTTGTTATTGAGTGTGAAAAGTAATTGAACATGATTGTTGTTTATCACTTGACCCCTGAAAGCAACAGTTGATAAATTATATATAGAATAAAAAAGGGAATAGCTGTGTTGTCTTTCTAGAATAGACCCCCAAAATTTCACTTTTATTAATTCATGCATTATAGGTACATGACAGCAGCATTTCTAATGATTTTTGTTACGATTTGCACCTGATATTAGCTTCCTTACAGGGCCAGGGTTATATTCATTTAGAATGTCTCTTTGACACCCTGGGATTGAGAAGACACTTACTGTGCAGATACAAAGGTCAGACGTACAACAAAATGGTGACCCTGCCAGGATGTAAAATTACAGCATTCTGATAGATTGAGGATATGCTTTTGATAGGTACAAAACACATAAACCTTCCAAACAATAAGCTGACACAAATTAAACATTTTATATAATTTGTGTTCATCAGAACTTAGTACATCACTTCAGAATAAATTCTAAGAAATTATAGTTCAGGTAATAACAACACCTGAAAACCATGTGTCCAAATACACACACCAAAAAAGATTTGTATCAGCTCGGTTCCGAGAGTTCCCGAACATGTACAGAAAATTGAAATAGAGATCAACATTAACATCATTTCCGCCCTTTTTATTGCTCATGAAAACCACACATTGCATCTTGTACCACCATATAGCGAGACCTTCAGAGGTGGTGGCCCAGATTGCTGTACGCACCGGTACCTCTAATACCCAGTAGAGCTCTAGCACTGATGCATGCCTGTATTTGTCATGGCATATTGTCCACAATTTCATCAAGACACTGTTGGTCCAGATCGTCCCACTCTTCAGCGGCGATTCGGCGTAGATCTCTCAGAGTGGTTGGTGGGTCATGTCTTCCATAAACTGCCCTTTTCAATCTATCCCAGGCCTGTCGACAGGGTTCAAGTCTGGAGAACACGCTGGCCACTCTAGTCGAGTGATGATGTTATCCTGAAGGAAGTCATTCACAAGATGTGCATGATGCAAGTGCGAATTGTCGTCCATGAAGACGAATGCCTTGCCAATATGCTGCCGAAATAGTTGCACTATCTGTCAGAGTATGGCATTCACGTGTTGTACAGCCATCATGGCGACTTTCATGACCACCAGAGGCGTACGTTGGCCCCACATAATACCACCCCAAAACAGCAGGGAACCTCCGCCTTGCTGCACTCGCTGGACAGTGTATCTATGGCGTTCATCCTGACCAGATTGCCTCCATACATGTCTCCGACAATTGTCTGGTTAAAGACATACGCAACACTCGTTGGAGAAGAGAATGTGATGCCAGTCCTGAGCGGCCCATTCGGCCTGTTGTTCGGACCATCTGTACCGCACTGCATGGTGTCATGGGTGCAAAGATGGATCTTACCACAGACATCGGGAGTGAAGTTGCGCATCATGCAACCTATTGCACACAGTTTGAGTCGTAACACGATGTCCTGTGGCTGCACGAAAAGCATTATTCAACATGGTAGCATTGCCTTCAGGGTTCCTCCGAGCCCTAATCCGCAGGTAGTCGTCATCCAATGCTGTAGTAGCCCTTGGGTGGCCAGGGCGAGGCATGTCATTGACATTTCCTGTCTCCCTGTATCTCCTCCACGTCTGAACAACGTCGCTTTGGTTCAATCCGAGACGCCTGGACAATTCCCTTGTTGAGAGCCCTTCCTGGCACAAAGTAACAATGCGGACGCGATCGAACCGCGGTATTGTCTGTCTAGGTACGGTTGAACTACAGACAACAGGAGCTGTGTACCTTCTTCCTTGTGGAATGACTGGAACTGACCGGCTGTCGGACCTCCTCCGTCTAATAGGCGCTGCTCATGCATGGTTGTTTACATCTTTGGGCGGTTTTAGCGGCATTTCTGAACAGTCAAAGGAACTGTGTCTGTGATACAATATCCACAGTCAACGTCTATCTTCAGGAGTTCTGGGAACCGGAGTGATGCAAAACTTTTTTTAATGTGTGTATTTGAGAAATACCTGTGTCACTTTATTGTTTTAAGGACTATAATTGTAACAAGCTTTTCCAACTTGACACTTTCATTATTTATACGGTTTAAAATCCAAGTGTGCATTCGCCATTGTTAGCATTTCACTTAGCTCTAAGATTATGAACACAGGTTTGCATACAGCGGTTATGAGAGCATGTAAAAGGCGACAATACTTTATTCTTCTGTGGTTCTACTCAGGTTGTACCACAAATTTCTTTCCTCTCTAAATCTATTCAGTACCTCCTCATTAGCCACGAGATCTACCAATGTAATCTTTAGCATTCTTCTGTAGCATCACATTTCAAAAGTTTCTGTTCTCTTCTTGTCTAACCCTGTTTTCACATGACCTGAAGTTCTGTTCCTCTTGCCACCAAACTTCACTAATTCTCGCTACATCTAACCTCAACCTGTCCGATTGCATTAGTTTACTCATCTTGAATGGCAAGGGGCGATCTGAAATAATTAGTTGAGTAAAGGTGAAATTCTTGGCGAATTTTGCTTTCAAACAACCTTGACTGTCGATTAGCCGTTTCGGTAAACGTGGTTACCATGTTCAGATCTCGATGAAAGGTTACTGCATGTCTCCTTTAACAGCTGCAGCACTTGTACTGGTAGTATAGGAGACATGCAACATCCTTTTATCGACATTGGAGACGGTTATCACGCTTACCGAAATCAGTAGTCAACAATTGTAGTTTACAAGCGATCTTGGCTAAGAAGTTCACCTTCTCTCAAGTAACTGTCAATTTCCCTTTTATAAATTTCCTAACCTACCTGCCCAATCAAGGATCTAACATTCCACGACCCGATCTGTAGAACGATAGTTGTGTTTCTCCTGATGGTGACATCCTTCTGACTAGCCGCTGTCCAGAAATCGGAATGGGGGACTCCTTTATCTCCGGAATATTTTAGCCAAGTGGATGCCATTATCATTTAACCATACAGCAGAGTTCTATGACCTCGGGAAAAATTAAGGCTTTGGTTTCAAATTAAGGCTTTGGTTTCCCATTGCTTTCAGCCGATCGCAATACCAGCACAGCAAAGCCGTTTTGGTTACAACATCAGACAAGTCAGCCATCCAGACTGCTGCCCCTCAAGTTTGTCTGGATTCTTAGCAGACACCCCTCCATTGTACATCTACATGTCTACTCTGCAATCACACTTAATTACCTGGCAGAACGTTCATCAAACACAACTGTAGCTGCACCTGCGGTTCGGCTATCTGTGTCACTGAGGCACGCAGGCCACCCTACCAGCAGCAAGGTCCCTGGTTCATGGAGGGAGAGAGGCTGTTATAACCTCTTAATTGCACTGAAAATACTTTCCAGCACAAATTACCCTAGACTCGGATGTTTGTGGAAGTCAGAGATTGACAAATGAGAGTAATTGTGCATCCAGTTTATACTTCAAATCCCTCAGTTTTCGTATTGCCAAAGTACCTCTATGGGCTCTTTCATTATCATGATGAAAAATTGTTTATTTTCATTGACCAATCCTGGCCTCTTTTCATATTTTTTTTCCTCTCATCCAGTTACACCCTCCACAGTCGTGGTCGGTAACGAAAGTTTGTGTGGCGCCGTCTGACTCGGAGACAGTCAGTTAAAATCGTGGCGGTGGAAGAAACGTTCACTCTGTAATATCTGACTGGCTAGCCAGATGTCGACGTTAAAACTTGGTGGCGCCCTTTTTGCTATTCGAGGAGGGTGGTTTATGTGCCAGCAACACGTTTCATCCTATCCCTTCTTTCACTCGCCGACATGGCATTACACTCTACACAAACCCAACACACCCAACCATATTGGAGAGATACACTGAAGAGATGTCAAGCTTTTCGGAAGAAAGGTAATGCCGGCCGCGGTGGTCTAGCGGTTCTAGGCGCGCAGTCCGGAACCGCGCGACTGCTACGGTCGCAGGTTCGAATCCTGCCTCGGGCATGGATGCGTGTGATGTCCTTAGGTTAGTTAGGTTTAAGTAGTTCTAAGTTCTAGGGGACTGATGACCACAGATGTTAAGTCCCATGGTGCTCAGAAGCATTTGAACCATTTTGAAGAAAGGTAATATTGTACACGAAGAAAGAAAACCCTTCCAATTAGACGGTCGACTCTACCCCTTGGAGTCCCTGAACCCAAAACTGACATACGACTTAACTTCAGCGGCTGAAAAATCTTGCGTACGACCGATACATGTGTCGCGACTGCAGAATATCTCTCGGCAAGAATTCTGACTGACTGTGACGTTGTTCTAACAACGCCATGGTTGTTCAAACGAGGACGACTGAACTTTGTGCCACGATGTCAAATCACGCAAAGAAGCCTGTGGATTATATGTCCCACTGAGTAAGTTGTGAAGACAGAAAAAATCGTAGTGACGATAAGAAACCTATTAAGAATGAAGACATGGAATCATACTAACAAAATATGGCCTATTTCGATCACTGAGTAACAGTTTATATTGCAGAACATTCTTGAATATTAATTTTTTTAATACAGGTATGTAAAAACTTAATAGCTACTCCCAACAAATTTGCGAATGACGGTGTTCCAGGCCTCTGCTTAATATTTCAACAGTTTCATTCTTATGTGGACGACCTGAGCAAGAGAACACCACGGTGTTTCCACGTAAAACGTTTTCTAGCTCACTGTAGGGTCTTGTTGATATTGTTACTTCACGGATATCAAATAGCAAGTGCATTTACCGTATATGTACATGCAGAAGTGATGATTACAACATATGTGCGATATAACATGATTAGTAGTTACAGGTATATAGAAATGAGATTAATACGAAGGTCATTGCAAACGTCACAGAAACTATTTTTTTTTTTTTTGTCTCGAAACCTGTAACGAATTAAAAATATCCTGAAATATGCAAATGGAAGGTTACTTCTTATGTAAGCATTACATGAAGGGGGATGGTCGAACACACACACCGCCATAACGATACAAATTTTGTCGTTTCAACGTGTTTTACTGTCAATTGCAACAGTTCACAATAGTGCAGGGCAGCAACACGGACCGGCGACCTCTTGGAGTCTCTCGAAATAGTCTCCCAACGAAGCCGTCACACACTGTCAACGCTGCCGACGCTGTGGAAGACGTCAGATACCCGTGGCCTCACAATGAGCGAATCGCCGCATCTCACGTGTCACTGCTGTGGCAATGTCTTCATGTGTTCGGAAGCGGGTTCCACGCAGCGGTTCTTTCAGTTCTGGTGTGAGGTCTTAATCGGAAGATGGTAAGTCTGGTGAATATGGTGGACGCTTCTGTACTTTCTATCCCCATAGCGGGGGTGTCCTGAAGAATTAACGCATTGTGTTGACGTTCAGGACATCCCCCCCCGAAGAGCCCATCTTAAGTGCGACAGTAGTACAGTGCATTAACAGTTTGTCCACGTGGGACGAATTGGCACAAAATCATTTCTCTGATCGGTGCATGATGGCCGTTGCTGCTCTGCCACGCCTGAATGCACCTATCCACTGAACAACTGTTCGGTACGGTAGAGCAGTATTCCTTCGACGGTGAACTGCAATCTTTACGTAAAAGCGCTGTTCAAATCGTCTAACATTCATCCTGAATGGCTGCCCAACTCACACTGTGGTCTCACTTCATGCTTCGTTCTCCTGGAAATTACTGCCATCTAAAGTCACGCCATTTACTGTTGGTTTTTGCGGAGGCCCCTGATGCCATGGAATGCGCGTAGTTTGTAATGTACTACTATGTACCGCTGCAGTTGACAGTAAAATACGTTTGAGACGACAAAATATGTTTCGTCTTTTTTCTCGTGCTACAGCTTTATGACAGTGTGTGTTCATCCATTTCCCTCCGTGTAATGTTTACATGTGAACAAACCTTCCATTTGCAAATTTCAGTATTTTTGTAGTTCGTTACCACTTTCGAGGCAAAAAATAGTTTCCTTGACTTTTGCAATAACTTTCGTAGTTTTATAGCAATTTCCTTTGTGGTCTAAAACGATCCCATTGCTTATTAGTAAGTTAACAATCTCAAGTACAAGATGGTTCTGCAGTAATCTTTCAAATATGGGTCTTCTCGTTCTGTTGAGACGCGGAAACGGCCAGGCAAATCTCTTAGACGAATTCTCTCAGTGCGAAAGTCTGCACGCATCGCTGAAAGGCCGAGCCGGCTGAAGATTTATTGCGAGTTCGAGGGTGCGGCGAGGGAGATATCAGGGACAACTAGCGACCCATTGCACAGTTTTTCTTACCTACTATTTCCATGAATATTTCATCAGATATCGGCGGGCACCCTGCGTAGAGTACTTTTTAGTCCTGTAGTGGGGCATGATGCTTCCAGCAGCACGACACAGAACCCGCACTATAAAGACCCACAATAAAGACAAAACCTTGCCGACACCACATGCACTGTTTATTACAATACGTCACCCAATGTGAATGGTATCTCTTCACCCTTTATATAGAGTAATAAGTCATATGCTTTCCAATTGTGCGCCAGCCACATTGATCTGTATAACTCCTGATTTCATGACATTAGATAAGTATTTTACGACGGATTTGTTGAACTACGTATTTATAAAGACCTTTTCACCTCTAAATGATATGAGTCCAATCTTACCACAATCTTCATCGCGAAAACAACTGAAATATTAAAAGGCTGCCACGATGTACACACATGCCCATAAAGTAATGGCAATGCTGATACATGATGAAATAACGCTCTGGTGGGAGGTTTGCGGGTTTAAATCACCTCGGGATATGACCATGCGGTGCATTTGACCTGCGGCCGTCGCACGGTGGCGCTGGCAGCAGTCCACATACACAGAGGTGTGTTGGTGCATGTCAGAGTACAGTACAGCGAGTAAGTATGCTGACGTTTTCAGACGTGCTAATGGTGACTGTGTGTTGAAAATGGCTCAGAGAACACACATTGATGACATTATGAGGGATAGAATACTAGGCCGACTAGAGGCTGGTCAAACACAGCGGGTCGTAGCACGGACCCTCTGTGTGCCACAAAATGTGATCTCATGATTGTGGCAACGATTCCAGCAGACAGCAAACGGGTCCAGGTGCTACAGTACGGGACGTTCACAGTGTACAACACCACAAGAAGACCGATATCTCACCATCAGTGCCTGCAGATGGCCACCGAGTACTGCAGGTAGCATTGCTCGGGATCTTACCGCAGCCACTGTAACATTTGTCTCAAGCCACACAGTCTACAGACGACTGAACAGACATGGTTTATTCGCCCGGAAGCCTGCAAGGTGCATTCCACTGAACCCTGGTCACAGGAGAGCCCATAATGCCTGGTGTCAAGAACACAGTACATGGTCATTGGAACAATGGTCCCAGGTTATGTTCATGGACGAGCCCAGGTATAGTCTGAACTGTGATTCTCGCCGGGTTTTCATCTGGTGTGAGCCAGGAACCGGATACCAACCCCATAATGTATGGGACCTGTATGGAGGTCGTGGTTTGATGGTGTGGGGTGGGATTATGATTGGTGAACATACATCCCTGCATGTCTTTGGCAGAGGAACTGTAATAGGTCAGGTGTATCGGGACGACATTTTGCACCAGTATGTCCGCCTTTTCAGGGGTGCATTGGGTCCTACCTTCCTCCTGATGGATGATAATGCACGACCCCACCGAGCTACCATCAGGGAGGAGTAATTTGAAACAGAAGATATCAGGCGAATGGAGTGGCCTGCCTGTTCTCCAGACCTAAACCCCATCGATGGGATGCTCTCGGTCGACGTCTTCAAACCCCTACGACACTTCGGGAGCTCCGACAGGAACTAGTGCAAGAATGGGAGGCTATATCCCAGCAGCTCGACAACCTGATCCAGAGTATGCCAACCCGTTGTGCGGCCTGTGTACGTATGGATGGTGATCTATCCCGTATTGATGTCGGGGTACAAGCGCAGGAAACAGTGGCGTTTTGTAGCACATGTCTTTTGGGACGGTTTTCTCGACGTATCACCAATACTGTGAATTTAGAGATCTGTGTCGTGTGTGTTTCCTATGTGCCTATGCTATTAGCGCCAGGTTTATGTAGTGCCACATAGCCAACGATGACATGTCGATAGTGGCGTCAAGATGTACAGGGTGGTTATAACTAAACTTTCGCTGCTTGAGAGGGCCCCCATGAATAACGAATGATCGTAGGACAATGAAACTTTGTGGAAAATGAAACTTTGTTGAAACATTTGTAAGGGCACGTGGAAGAAAAATAATGAGTAAACCATCGAAAGAAATACATTTTAATTTCCACATGGAGGGTAACATTTGATAAGTGTGTACCATATATATGTTCCAGGTTACAAACTATGCTCAATATGATGCTCATTTGCATTCATGACAGCCAGGAACTGCACTAGAGATACTATTACGCAACTCTTTGCAGCACTTTTCGAAGGGTGGGCCGTGGAATGTTCAGCTGTCGTGACACAGCTTGTGCACTGCTTGTGGGTCTTGGCTCACCCGTGGCCCGCATACTCGGCCCGCGTGAAATCTGGCACGCCGCGGCCGGCCCTGCTTTAATGCGTCGATACTCGCGAAGAGCAACAGCACTCTTGCTGTTGTTTTGATAAAACAGTTTTACGAATAAAGCCCTGCTCAGCTTGTCCGCATCCATGTTGACTCTTTGCAGATGAGATGCGCACTAATGCTTGTGTTTCCGAGGCCCACGAGAAAGACAGGTCGTGGCGCGTACGTCACAGCACGTGACATTACAGGTCTTCCAGCCATCTCCGGCCAGGAGCGAGTAATTATTTCAGACTAACATAGTAATTCGTAACTGCGTGTTTAAATGCACCTAAGTTCTCCACAGCACACGATGAAATGAAGACATTCAGTGGGCACCTTTCCAATTACATTCTGATTTCTCGTGGGCCCTGCCCGGAGCCGAGCGTTTGCGAAGTGTTGTAGAGAAGCAGGCAAATGTCAAGTCACAAGATCGTTGCAGGGCCCGTATACCTCGTTGGCACCGTTGTGTTTCAACCCTGCGTCATTGCACCAGTACTGGTGCCTAATGGCAAGACACAACACAAACCCTACTAACAACGCAAATCCTGTAGCGCGCAGTCTAAACATCATTTCTATAAAGAGGAGTACACATACTGTAAATAGTTTTCTGTGTACACTGGCTCAAATAACAATAGTTCAATTATAACCAACCTGTACATCGTATGGTACAGGCATCTTTGCATCCTCAGAGGATGATGGGAGGAACATCCTGATCTAACTGGTACATTTCCGAGAGTGGATAATTAGATCTACTGTATGATGGCAGTCCCTTGCATAATTCAATTCAGACAAGTAAAGTTTGAAAGAGCTTTGTCTGGAAATGCTACAACTTTCCTCTTCCAATTACTTCTCTTTGCGGTGAGTTCGCCACTTAGTCTTTTATTCCCCCTCAAGTGGAGTTGGGTTGATTTGAGGGAGGAGAAAAAATGGTTCACATGGCTCTGAGCACTATGGGACTTATCATCTGATGTCATCAGTCCCCTAGAACTTAGAACTACTTAAACCTAACTAATCTAAGGACATCACACACATACATTCCCGTGGCAGGATTCGAACCTGCGACCGTAGCGGTCGCGCTGTTCCAGACTGTAGCGCCTAGAACCGCTCGGCCACCCCGGCCGGCTGGGGGAGGAGGCCAAACCGCAAGGTCATTAGTCTCATCGGATTAGGGAAGGATGGGGAAGGAAGTCGGCCGTGCCCTTTCAAAGGAACTATCCCGGCATTTGCCTGAAGCGATTTAGAGAAATCACGGAAAACCTAAATCAGGATGGCCGGACGCGGGATTGAACCGACGTACTCCCGAGTGCGAGTCCAGTGTGCTAACCACTGCGCCACTTCGCTCGATCCCTCAAGTGGACTCTGCACTTTTACAAACATTTCTAAAGCTAAGGTGAAGTCTTTGAAGTGACGTATATTCTCAGGAAGTTAGGTTTAATAGTTATTCACACAAGACATGCGCCTGACGTGGTCTAGCCATTTAAGTCGTAGCTGACTGAGTAAGCTATACAAGTTAAAGATACCAGCTCGCAGTAGAACATCGGTTTTTGGGGCTTTGTCTCTCCTAGCGATCTGGAGGCTCCTTCAGAGACATTGGAACTTAAAACTGTTCAACCTGTGCTCTTGCCTGTCAAGAGTTGCTGAAGTTTCACTGTTGTAAAGAAGTTTTGACTGCAGACGTCCAGTATACTAGAAGCTTAGTAATTTCAGTAGAAGCTTGGTATTTTCTGTCATCGAACTTTAGTCCCAGCCCTATTCCTGAGCCTGAACATAGCAGACGCTGCTCTTGCCGCGACGGTCGTGATCTGAACGTCCAATGAAAGGTTAATGGTTATGGCAGATCTTACACACATTTAGCTATATACTACCTCCAGAGAGGATCGCTGATGGTAAGAATCGATTAGCATTTGCGCGTTGTACCACGATGTTTGCTTCACCTGATGTGGTCCCTGAAAGTATACATCAGAAGCACCGAGAAAAATATGTTGAAGTTAGTAGGAGTCAATAACAATCTTGTCTGACACAGGCTTTTGACAACTTATCACTGAAACAAGTGGTAGCCTCCATGTTCTTTTGGAATGCTATAGTGATAGCCACCAGGTTCAGAAGAAGTATGAAAAGCCAGCTTATGCTGACAAGCTAAGGCTTTGAACAGCAGGAAGGTCAATTCTAAAATCAGACTGAGATTCGAAATAGGTACTGGTGCCAAGAATGCCAGGCTCACCAGCACCTTTCCAATTTCACACTGGAGAAAAATTCTTCGGCAGTGGTTGCTGCTGCTATGATTCACTTGCTACTTGTAAAGTGTGACAACTTAAGCATCGATTAGTTTCAGTGGTTCAGGATAACGCAAAAGAAGAAAGAAGAATTAACGGTGATATGGACCATCTAAACCACATAAAAAGAAGGTATCAAGATAGCCATTAGTAAAACTGTGAATCTGTTATATTTGTCAATAATTTGTTCCAGTGATTGAAAAACCTTATGGCGCTGCAGCTTCAACCACTCCAGCATCAGCATTAACAAGTCTGACAGGAGGAGGAACTTCAACAGGATCCACAACCACCTCATCCAGCTCCGAAGCAATCTCACCAAGAGCAACTGCAACCACTCCAGCATCAGCTACCGTAGCAGCAGTAGTAGTTTAGCACACACAATTAATAGAAGCATTAGGCAGCCAAGATATTTTATTGCCAAAAGTTCTCTGAAAAACCGTGACATAAGTAGTGCTTTCAACTTGTCAGTTCAAAATTGTGCTAGAAATTACAAAGCTTACGTACCAAATTACGTGAACTTGAAGTCTTATTAAACAAGAATCTAAAACAGGTTTCTGTATCATGAACCAATGAACACTGGTTAAAAAGCTCACAAATCTGTACAACTAAAATTCTCGATCTAGAAATTGTCAGCAACTTTTGCTGAGAAAGGTATAGCTGTATGTATTTGTATCGGAAATCATCTTATTTATAAAGAAATAAAACAAGGCGAAATGCACAGAAAATACTATATAGTCTATATGTGTGAGCTGACAGACAGAAGTGTCGTAAATGTTTGCATATCAGATTACATGCAGGCAATTTTCTGACATTCTTAGAACGCATAGAATATCTTCAACATGAACTCAGATATAAATCAAATTGCACAATTTTGCTGGGTGACTTCAATGCAAGTTTTAAAAATAATAGAGCATAAAATGATGACCTGAACCTGGAAGCAATAGTAAATAAAGTCAATAAATATGGAGATAGGTGTTATAATGTAATTGACAAGGTTTTTATAAATTGTAATTATGATGCTGAAGTAACAAAGACTGGTTTCTCTGGCCAATTGAAAATTAAGTTGGAATTGGTTGTCTGGCTGACTGGTTAAAAAACTAAACGAAACAGCAAGATCTTCAGTAATCTGTTCCTTGGTCAAGGGATAATCCATCTGTAATTAGTGACACCAGCCAGAAATTTGATCAAATTTTGATGTAGGAGTGGTAAAACTGAGGCACTGAAGGCCTTATTGATGCCGTAGATGAGTTAGGACTTAGGAAAGGTGGAGGCACAGGTGAATCAGTTCCAGTGTTGTGGTTGATAATGGAAGCAAGACTAACGAAAAATCAATCACGTTCATAGGATTTGTTGACCTGGGGAAAAAAATTCGACAGTGTAAAACGGTACAAGATGTTCAAAATCCTGAGAAAAATGGAGGTGAGCTACAGGAAAAGATGGGTAATATAAAATATGTACAAGAACCAAGAGGGAACAATAAGAGTGGAAGACCAAGAATGAAATGCATGGATTAAAAAGGTGTAAGACAGGGATGTAGTCTTTTACCACTGCTGTTCAATCTATACACCAGAGAAACAATGTCAGAAATGAAAGAAAGGTTCAAGAGTGGGATTACAATTGATTCACTGATGACATTGCTATTGTGGTGTCACCGCCAGACACCACACTTGCTAGGTGGTAGCCCTTAAATCGGCCGCGGTCCGCTAGTATACGTCGGACCCGCGTGTCGCCACTATCAGTGATTGCAGACCGAGCGCCGCCACACGGCAGGTCTAGAGACACTTCCTAGCACTCGCCCCAGTTGTACAGCCGACTTTGCTAACGATGGTTCACTGACACATTACGCTCTCATTTGCCGAGACGATAGTTAGCATAGCCTTCAGCTACGTCATTTGCTACGACCTAGCAAGGCGCCATTATCATTTGATATTTATCTTGTGATGCATGTACCGTCAAGAGCGATGTTCACCAATTATGGATTAAAGTTAAGTATTCCAGAAGCTCCGTACTTTATTTACTAGACTCAACTCCTTTACCTGTTCCAGACCTCACGCCAGCCTGCGTGAGCTTAAACGCGTGCCTTTCGGCTTACAACAACAATCCTCTGTGAAAGTGAAGAAAAATTACAGGATCTGTTGAATGCAATGAATAGTCTAATGAGTACAGAATATGGTTCGAGAGTAAATTGAAGAAAGACAAAAATAATGATAAGTAGCAGAAATGAAACTGAGAGAGACTTAAAATGAGAATTGGTGATCACGAAGTAGATGAATTTAAGGAATTCTGCCACCAAGGCTGCAAAATAACCCACAATGGATGGAGTGAGGAGAACATAAAAAGCAGACTAGCAATGGCAAGAAGGGCATTCGTGGCCAAGAGAAATCTACTAGTATCACACAGGTCTTAATTTGAAAAAGAAAATTCTGAGGATGAACATTTGGAGCACAGCATTGTATTGCAGTGAGACATGGACTGTGGGAAAACTGGAAAAGAAGAGAATGGATGCATTTGAGATGTGGAGCTACAGAAGAATGTTGAAAATTGAGTGGGCTGATAAGGTAAGGAATGAGAAGGTTCTCAGCAGAATCAGCAAGGAATGGAATATATGAAAAGATTGACAAGAGGAAGGGGAAGGATGATAGAACATCTGTCAAGATATCAGGGAATAACTTCCATGCTACTAGAGGGAGCTCTAAAGGGTAAAAACTGTACAGGAAGACAGGAAATTGGAATATTCCAGCAAATAATTGAGGACGTAGGTTGCATGTGCTATTCTCAGATGAAAAGGTCGGTGCTGTAGAGGAATTTGTGGTGGTCCGCATCAAACCAGTCACAGAGAGAAGTATAACTGGATTAGGGTTAAAAGTATAGGGGGCGGTCCAAGGCTGCAGGTCAGAGAATAGATGAGGGTTCCAAGGGTTTATCTGTGGTTTGAGGGACCTCCGCAACATATGGGCCTCTGCTGAACCACTGCAGGGCAAGACAGCAATGAAACAAATAATTGGTTTCAGTTGGGCAGGAAAGCCGAACGAATGGTCGATAGGCAGGTGAGTGCAGTTGAGTGTCCTCCAGGGCTCACCATGTAGTGGGAGGCATCCCTCCCACAATGTTCCAACCCCTAATCTGCTATAGTTAATGTTTAAAGAGGAATCCTTAATATCTAGCCTTCATCAGAGCACTATATGAAGGGGCTCTCCTAAAAGTGTGAAATATGGTGCAGCAGAAAAAAAGCAGCTAAAGGGGGTTCAAAAAGAGTGCCAGTCTGAAAAGGCTGGAGAGTTTTTCTTTGTCAGTTGGTGATATTGTTTTGATTTGTTTCTGTTTCCAGGAACATTCCAATTGTAGACTCAGTTTGAATTTCTTGCATTCCATGTCTATCCATGGAGCAGTTCACTTGTGCACAACATATGCTAATTGTGAAAAACATTTTATGAGAATGGAGAAAGTTATGCAGCAACTGCCAGGGGACTTTACGCGATTCTAGGGCATAATGAGGCACTGAATGAATCAACAGTTCACAGACTTATGAAAATGTTCTTTGAAACAGGTTCAACAGTAAACCTTAAAATTCCTTGGTGTTGTCATCCTGGCCACAGTGAGCAGAACGTTGCAGTGGTTTGTGACAGTGTGGCTATTGGTCCAATGAAATTAGGTCGTCACCATTCTCAACAATTGTGCTTAAGCTGTTCTTCAGCACAGAGAATTCTCCAGTTGATCTTCATTACCACCCATACAAAATTCAGTTGACACAGTAGCTGAAAGTGGCAAATCACCAGGAGAGATGACAGTCTGTTGACTGTATTCTCAGAGGACGATGGAAGGATAATAGCTTCACAAACAAAATCATCTTCAGTAATGAAGCACATTTCCACTTCAATGGTTTTGTGAATAAGCACAACTGCTGCACCTGGGGGTCAGAAAAATCTTTGCATAATCCAAGAATGCTAAACGCATCCACAATGAGTGACAGTTTGGTGCGGCTTTTGGTCGAGCAGCTCAATCGGACCTTATTTTTTTGAAGATGCGGCAGGGTAAGCTGTGAAAGTCAATGGAGACCAATGATAAAGGATTTTTTGAGGCCTCATTTGGATGGAATGGACAATGAAGAGTTATGGTTTCAGCAGGATGATGCCACCTGCCATGCTTCCTACAAAACAATTCAATTACTACGTGAGCAGTTCCCAGATCGGTTCATTTTGCACAGTGCTGATCATCAATGGCCACCAAGGTCATGTGACTTAATTCCTTGTGACATTTTTCTTTGGCGTCATCTTAAGTCAATGGTTTATGCCAGCAAACTCCGCAACATCCGTCACTTGAAGGATGAAATTTGATGAGTTGTCAGCGAAATGCTTGTGGAATCTCATCGTGCAGTAACAGTGAATTTCGTGGGGATGCCAGTGCAGTAGAGGAGGTCATGTGCCTCACATTTTTCATACATACGTATTTTTTTGTGTAAAAATAAACTTCTTACTTTGATTTATCAAAGCTAGTGCTCTTTTTGAACCACTATGTACAAGTAATTACAAACAGAGTGACAGAAGAATGATCAGGGCAGCTGGCAGAGGAGGTACAGTCAAGAGACAACCCAACCAGCTAGCCCCCACACTGAAAGCAGCTTGAAACGTGAGATCTGATCATAAAAATCACTTCCAGGGGAAACCAGGAGCCAGGTCAACTGTCCATGAATCTTCCACCAACTCTAAAGCAAGGAATCCAGACGTACATGCTTATGATGGTGAACTGGAAGAGGGGATATTCCACCATGATGTGAGTACTTACTGTCTATAAGGCTCAGCAACTTTGACATGGGGGTCACTCAATTCATAAGATAAGAAAATGTGTTACTCTGGCAGAGGTGACATAGGATAATGGATTCTTTCCAGGAGGAATGGAAGAAAGAGTATCATGCATGTGTAGTATTCTTGGTGGTGTGCAGTTTATTAGTGAGCTACCAGATACTGTGTCATCACTAAGGCCTTATCCACAAATGCAAATCTACACCTGGGATTGTCAAAGCAAATGTTGTGTGAATAATCACTTCTCTAGCAAAGCTGTCGGCCAACCCAGTCCTCAGGATAACCAAATGATTTTGACTCAGAGAAAGACAACTCAGTATATCAGTGATTCTCAACCTTTCTGACACTATTATCTCTGAATGCAAGCAAATATTACCACCTAACTACAATGTAGAATAAAAAAGAATTTTCTTTTGAACTCTTTTGTTTTTAATGTGAAGGAAGATAAACGGTATATAGTTTTTGAGTTGTTTTATTGCACCACAAACCAATAAGCCAATGAGACAATTGGTTCTGCTTATTTATAAAAACCTTTTTTTTTATGGGAGGATGAAGCAATTATCAGTGCATCACAAGTGCTACCTACAACTCCTTCTCAGAAAAGAAAGCAAACTATCCATATTGAGGGTAGATACTTGTTACAAAACATGTTTCCTCTGCACCACACCTCTCTGCAGTGATACTTGCTTCTTCCACAACCTGTACCACCAGTTAAAACCAACCAATTAAAATATATGCACTATCCTTTGTAAATCATTTGACTGTATGACTCCTTATTTCTGAACTGGCAGAACTTGGAAGACTTCAGGCTGTCTTTGACCAACACCACTAATAGTAATAATAATAATAATAATAATAATAATACAACTTATCTGTTGTGAAATGTATAACAAAGCAATTACTTGGTCCACTGTGGGAAATACCAACAAATCAGAGAAGGCATGTGGCTTCTCTAGTGTGAATCACCATGTCTCTGGACGCGATGTTCTTTGACTTTACTTTAGTTGTCTATGTCTCACTGCACCCCATGTTCGACAGCTTCTCTTGTATTCGCTTTGTTCAGTGGTAAAATAAATGTTTATTTTACTGCAAAAGTGGTTATTACGGTTCTACGTCCCGTGATACCCAAAGTGGTGACACCGACATTGTCACTGTGTGTTCAGAAATTATTTTGTGCTTCTTTTCATCATTAATGGACTCGTGTGCTAGTCCACATTGTCTTTGGAACAATGGATCTACCAGTGTCTTCCAGTGCAAGTGTAGCAGACCTAATTGACTTTGCTTCCGATCACAAGTATATAAGTGTACCTAATGTGCATCTGGTTAAAAGTGAACAGTTACCTATGCCCAGCCATGCTGGCGGCCACTTAACCTTAATCTGCTCACCATCGGCACCACCAAATGCTACTATGCAGCAATGTCTGCTGCATGGACAGTGCACTCCACTTAGTGTCATTGTGAACTATAACCGTGTGAAGGGCATTGTGTTTCATGCCTCAGCTAAACAGTCGCCTTCGGGTTGGTTTGATGTACCGACGAAGTGCACATTCTTATATGCCTGACATCATTGCAACTCCCCCCCTCCGTACACTGCCTCAACTGCAGCAGTTTCCACACCCATCGCTCCATGCTCACATCACACTCGCCTTCCGCCTGCTCTTGTAATGGCACCAGCTGTTTCATCCGAACCGGTTTCTGGATCAGCCCCTGCTCGGCTGCATTGCGACCGCCTTCTGCCCGCTGTTGCAACGGCACCAGCCGTTACACCTGCACAACGCCTGCAGTTGGGACACATAATGCCGTCGGTTGCACCGGCTCACTCCAAATCGGGTGCTGCCTGTGGCCACTCCCCCACATAGACCTCAAGTGATGCATCATCCACCACTACAGCACTCCCAGCATCGGGGGGGCTTCCTACACTGCTCACACAGATCTTCGCCTCCCTGTACTGCATCAACATGTGTTACCCAGCAAATTTCCTAACCTGCCTGCATTGAAAAAGGTCAATCCTAAGACTTGGTTCGCATTAGTGGATCATCTACTGGATATCCATGGGATTTTGGATGATAACGCACATTTCGTCCGCCTGGTGAGCCACCTCCATGCTCATCAAGAACTCATCAGTGATCTGTTCCTCTCACCGCCTGCCTTGTCCAAGTATTTAATAGCGAAAACATTACTTACAGAACACCTTTCTCGCTTTGCAACAGAGGCTAGCCACCACATCATCCATGACGAGCACCTCGCCGACCGCACACCTTCGCAGCTTTGTTGGTGTCTTCATGCATTAATTGATGACCAAGCTCTAACAGATGCTGTGCTTTGGACTTTGTGGATGGCCAAACTGCTGTTGGACCTACAACTTCAACCAGCTATCTCACATCGCTGACCCTACGAGGTTCATCTACACATGGCTGATTGGTCCTACGCAATCATTCATCACCAACACCACCTGTCACAGACGACATCGCCATCGCCATCACCTTCAGTTGGCATGCCTGCACCTTTGGTTCCACGCTCTGCCAGCAGAGACCTGTGCGCTCACCTCAGCTGCCTTTCAGGAGCCTAAAGGAGGTACTGCCTGCTGCCCCCTGACAGCTGCCGACTTCTCCCGAGCAGCAACCCGATCGGCCTCTGGCCCTGATGCAGTCAGCTGCATTGTGCTGGTTCCACGTTACTTATGGGGATGCCACCTGCAACTGCCGCACTCCTTGTAACTTCCCCAACCGAGACTGTTGGGCACGTTTAGGCACCACAACCCGCCACGATCCTTCACGACACCTGCCACCTGACGCCGCATCACTTGCTGTGGTGGTGGGACGCCTCTGCATCACTGACTTGTCATCAGGCAACCGCTTTCTCGTCAACACACCGGTGCCGACGTCAGCATTATACCAGCCGAGCATGTGGGCAGCATACTTTCACCTGCTAACCTCACTTTGATCGCTGCAAATCATTCTCCTATCGCGGCCCTTGGCTCCATCGAGATGTCGCTTCGCCTATCACCAGACACCACCTTTCCTTCGACTTTCCATGTCGCCAACGTGGATGAACCTGTGATTGGGTTGGACTTCCTATACCATTACGAACTTTCGCCAGACCTACAGGCCACCACGCTCCGCCACGCGTCTGGTTCTACCGTTCCGTGCTCGAACGAGTTCAGTACGACTCTGCCCTCCACCTCCTTGGCTACGCTTTCCACATTTGCATCTCTGCTTGAGTGTATTACTGCACGACTCTCTGATTTGCCAGCCGTGCACCCACAAATCGACAAGCTCTGCACACAGAATGAGGCATTACGTGCTCTCATTGCCGGCGCCTATGCTGAATTGTCACACACAGAGGGTACGATCGGTGGCCTTTCTGCAAAGCTGCAGCAAGGTGAACCAACACTTGCATTTACTGCATCTTCACACTACATTGCTTCTGCATCGAACCTTCCTCTGCCTGCTGCCATTTCCATGCCGTCACTGTCAAACCTACAAGACGCTCGTATTCTCACTTCATGGGTTTCCTCGCATCACGTGGCTGCTATACCATGCCATTCATCATCGTCTGCTACCAACGCCTCGCTCATGCCGTTCCGGCCCGACAAGGTCAGTGAACCATTGTCACAACAGCCCCCTCTCTCACCCTCCCCTGCCTGCCCCGTTTGCGGGTTTCGGCCATCAGCTATGGCACTTGTCATAGAATCCACTCATGAATGTCATAAAGCTGGGCATCTTAACACCTTGAAAATTTTGTGCGCAAATGAAATTGCTCACCTACGTCCAGCCATGCCTTGCACTCATTCCATGCTGCCAGTGTTTGTACATGACGACCTGGCATAATGTGAAGCCATCATACTACGAGACAACTCTGTACAGGCGGCCCTGCAACCACCATACTCCGGTCTGCACCGTGTCTTACGCTGCAGAGTTAATACTTTCATGTTACTACTCAATGGACTACTGAATATGGTTTCAGTGCACCAATTAAAACCTATGTGGTCCATCTCCAAGTCGCGTTTATGCCTCCCGCCGACCTGCCTTCACTAGCGCCTCACCCGCTGACGCTTCCCCCAAAGACTCCCCACCACCTGCGCAGCTGTTCGACGTGGCTTCTGAGACACCCCCTTCACGCGCCGGACAAAGCCTTCATCCACCACGCTGGCATGAGGATTTTGTGTTGTAGTGAGCTAGCTTCGCCTCCGGGCTCCGCACTGCCAGGGGGGGAGGGGCTCTATGGTTCCTCTGACATGAAGTGATGTTCTTTGACTTTATTTTAGTTCACTTTGTCTATGTCTTGCTGTGCTCCAGGTTCAACAGCTTTTCATTTATTCCCTTTGTTCAAAGGTAAAATAAATGTTTGTTTGACTGCAAAAGTGGTTATTACGGTTCTACACCACACAATACCCACAGGCATTTTCATAATATATTTAACCATATGTAACAATTTTGCTGTCACATATATATATGGTACAAAGTACAAAATATGTGTTTAGTGGATGAATTGTGTGAGAAAGATGTTAAGATTTTCATATATTCATTTCACAAGCCATAACCTCCACCACATTGCATCACGTGTTAATGCTAGTAGTTTTTTTAAAATGTAATTCTTTTTAACTTGTATAATCAGTTTTACAGTCTTATGAAATAGTGACAAAAGTAATGATATTTTAGTTTTGTGGCCAAAACACAATGAACTCTTTTCTTTTTATGCCTCAGAAAATTTCATTTTACACCTCAGAGGGTAATTATCTGCAGGTTGGGAACAACTGGACCATGTTGCATGATTAAAGTCAGAGAAAAAAAATCATGAATAATAGATATCATAGGGTGACAAGAGTATACTGCTCATTGAGTCACTGCTCACTGTGTCACAACAAATTAAAACACCATTGAGGGAGATTTATTTAACAAAATATAAGAGGGTATGAGCTATGCCATAAAAGACTGCATGTTACCAGCAATTAATGTTGTTCCTAACCTGCAGAAAATATAAAAGTATATCCCATCCTTCCTCTGATTTTAGAATGGTCAGTGTACAAAGGTAGCACCTTAATACTCCTGAAGAGCTGAAGGCACAGTCCCTGAAAGGTCATAGAGATACTGAAACTTTAGGTCCTTGAAACAGATCCATCCTAATTCATTGTCTGCGTAGTAACCAAGAAAGGGTGCACAGGAAGATACGAGGAGCACATTTGGGGGGAGGGGGGGGGGAGGGAAGGTGGAGGGCCTGACAGAGTGTCTTGAGCAAGACAGAATCCATGACTTGCATTTAGCAGGAGAAAAATGGAAGCCATGGTAAGGAACCCAAGTGGAAGTCCTTTGGATGGCCCCTCATTCAGCTAGAGCTACAGCCTGGGAGCTATGCCAGATGCAAAAATCATTGATATACAGTGCAGGGATAATCACTGGCCTGACAGAGGTCGCTTGCCCATTGATGACGATAAGGAAGAGTGTAACATTCAGCAGGGAGCTATGAGGGACATTATTCCCTTGGACCTGTAGGGAGTTGAGGGATGTCTCAATTCTCACCTGCAACTACCAGGTGCATAAAAGCTGATAAAGAAATATTGACAGGGATGGTGCAAAGCATTTTCATATAACCTATGTAGGTAAAAAAATATTGCAAAGGGATGTTGATGTTAAAAAGCCTATTTAACTGCCATTTCCATCCTAACCAAATGGTTTATTGTGGACAATCACTCCCAAAAACCACACTGATAGTGGGACAATAGCCCCTATGATTTGGGAATCCAGCATAGTAGTCAGGCTACCAGCCCTTCAAGCAGTTTGCAGAGCACATTGGTGAGTTTAACCTGTTGGTTGCTGTCAACAGACTTTGGGTTTCTGCCTGGTTTAAACATTGGGATGTCACTAGCTCAACATTGTAAAGGGAAAAGACCTAGCTAAAGACAATTTAAGACCCTGAGTAGCTGGATTCTGCAAATCACATGCAGATGTTGAATTATCCGATTATGAATCACAGCCTGGAATCATATTGAGTCGATAGCCTGAAGCAGTTCCCAGTTGTTGAAAGATCCATTATATAATTTACATCTTCTTTCATACTTTTGAAAGATAGCCATGTAAGAAGAGGACACTGATGCTGTTGCAAAATGGGTCATGGTTCAGCAAGAATTGATGCATTGCTAGAAATATTGTTAGAAAGCCTTTGCACAGAGTTGCTCAAAAGTGATGTGTCTATGATGGATGTTGCCTGACATATTTCAGTGCACTTTCGCAATCCTGAATAGCTGTTGCAATATCTATGGTGCACCTGATTGCTGTTGCAGTATCTTTGGTACCTCATGAAACTGCCAGCTGGCCGGCAAGGCCTGTAGAAAGAGGAATAGCAGTTCTAGTGGAGATCACATTGGAGATGTATCCAACAATCTTGGCAATTTAATCTGACAGAAAGGAGGAAAAGGTGACAGTAGAGACATACAGCTGCCAGTTGGCCCTTCATGGGGTCCAGCTCTCAGGTGGTGCAAGGGCAACAGAGAGTGATCACTGTCACAAAGAATATCGAGCAGCAACAACTGTAGCGAAGCAAATGAGGGAAAAGACATTTAGGTCAGCAGGTGAGATGATGTCATGGACAGCACTAAAGTGTGTAGAGGTATTGTCACTGAGAAGACACAGATCAAGATCAGAGAGAAGTTGGTCAGTCAGAAGGCCTCTACAAGATGACATGGTACTTCCCCAAAGGGGGTAGTGGACAATGAAATGCTTAAATTGTAAAAAAAAAAAAAAAAAAAAGTGAGGAGAATTGTTGGATTCATCTACATGTACATAGCTTCCAAGAAATTCACAATTAAATGCCTGGCAGCCTTCATGGAGCCACCTTCCAAGCTATTACTCTACTGTTCCACTCTTGGACAGAATGTGAGAAAAACAAACACTTAAATCTTACTTTGTGAGTTCTGAATTCTTTTATTTTATTATAATGACCATTTCTCCCTGTGCAGGTGGATGCCAAAAAAACACTTTCAATTTGGAGGAGAAAGTTGGTGATTGAAATTTCATGAAAAGATCTTATCACAATGACAAACAGCTTGTTTTTATGACTGCCACCCTAACTTAGGTATCATATCCATGACCCTCTCTTTTCTGAAATCTCATGAAAATGTCTTACCAAAGTGACAAACAGCTTTGTTGTTATGACTGCCACCCTAATTTGGGTTTCATATCCATGACCCTCTTTCCCCTACTTCATGATCACAGAGAAGCCAACTCGAATGCCCTGCTTAGGGATAAATAAATATTGCAAATGGTGATCACTATGGTTGTTTGTGTTCACAGTGCTATTTCTTCCAATGTGGTGTGAAGGGGAACATATTCACTGCTGCTCACTGTGCGATCCAGTGTACAGACCCGTTCAGATACTCTGGGTGGCAGTATGGTTCTGACAGAAGGTACGATAACCTCAAAGGGTTGGAGAATGGTCATCAAAGAGAGAGCAACACAGACTGCAGAACAAGAGGATATAATTTGTTGTAGTTCTGAAAGATGACAGTAATATCCATTGCAGTTCCACTGAATTATCAAATTAAGAGTGTCTTGGTTAGGCATGAAGGGAACGAAAGGACAGGCCACACACCAGGATCACTGTCTATCACTGGTGGAGATGGAACAGCATTGATGAATATAGGTGATGAGTCTGAAGGTGTGGGAAGATCAGGTGCCTCTGGGATCACTGGAGTAGCCTTCTCCTGAGATTTATTCTTTTTCTCCATAACTATTTTTGAGGTTTGGCACACTTGTGAGAGTTTATTTGCTGTTTAGCTGAGAATTGAAGAGGAGTGGGCAAACCTTGGGAACCACAGTCGTAGTTCTTTTAGTCACTGGCTGCTGTCAGGTCTATGGCCTGCAGACCATAGGCTAGACGGGCATTCTGTTCATAAAAGGGTGAACGGCCTTTCAGACCATGATGCACAAATTTTAACACTAAAAGGCTTTTGTACTCAAACAAATCCCTCATATAATTACAAACTATGTAGGAAAGATAATCCAATAGCAATAGAGAGTTTTTTAAACCTTGTTAAGGAACATATGTGATCCCACCACAGATGTGATCCCACCACCATGTCGTCTGCGTATATATAAATCTTGAGGGATAGAGGCGAAGTTCTTATTGCTAGTACCACGTTGTGTGTGGCTATGTTGAACAGAAGGGGACTGGGGTGGTCTCCTTGTAACATTCCATTTGTCTGTGTTATTTGTTGCAAGGTTGTTATGTTGTCTGATACTATGATGGTATTTTTGCTTAGGATGTTGTGTGTCAAGATGCTTAGTTCCTTTTTTTGTTCTACCATCTGTTCTAGTTTGGCGCATGTTATGGCCCTGCTTAGATTGTCAAACACCTTTCTGACATCGACGAATACTCTGTGGAATTTTCCTTTTGGGATGCTTTATTTTCTACTATGTCATCTATGAGGTTTCTGACTCTCTGTAGGGTGCTTTGGCCATTCCTGAATCCAAATTGTTCCTTTGGGATCTTGTTGTCGATTTTTTCTTTTAGTGTTATCTTCGCTAGGCTTGTCAGTATTTTGAGAAGGTATTTCTCTAGTGTGATTCCCCGTTATCAGTTTGGGTCATGTGATCTTCCTTTCCCCTTGTATACCATTCCGATTGTTGAGGTTCTCCATCTCTCCAGGATTCGTCCTGTGTGCAGACATAAGTTCATCATGTCTGTGATTGCTGGAATTAAATCTGCCGGGGCTGCCTTGATGTGTTCGTTGAATATCTCGTGCGGCCCTGCTGCCTTATTGTTTTTCAGTGTTGATATAGTGTTTCTAATTTCCTCTGCCATGAATCTTCTGATGTGTTTGTATTGTCTTATTGTTTCATGAGCTTCGTGGACTCCTTGTTGGGTTAGGATGTTGGTGAAGTGGTCCTCCCAGACTGGCGTCTCTGCTTTCCCCATTGTCTGTGACTGTCATGGCTTTAGAGCTATGTTGGGGGTTTTATTTTGCTTTATGTGATCAGGTCATCGCGTTTTTGTGCGTGTTTGGCCACATGGAGGGCTAATAATACTCTCTTCCTCTCTGTGTAGCATTGTTGATCGAACCATCTCTTTGCCTTTCTCTTGTTGGTTGTGGTGGCTGCGGCTTTAATTATCTGTATTAGCATTGTTGCTGTAGCATCTAGGTCCTTTTCCTGTATTTTGTTTTCAAAGACAGTAAGTTTGTCGCCATTTTCGCATATTTTATTCTCATCTATCTTTCTGGAGGTTCTTCTCGTGTGCATTGTTTTCTATTGTGTGCATTTAGGTTCCTTCATTTTGAAAGGTAGTTTTCACTGGCCACTGTTTCTTTATTGGTGTCTCCGTGGTGGAATATATCACATTGTGGCCTGTTACTTCGAGATCGTTGCCTTTGTAAAGGATTATGTCTAAGGTGCTGCTACCATTGTGTGTGAAGTATGTGTTGTTTTCTCTCTCTCTTTTTTTTTTAAACCAGTGTAAATCCTTGTTCAGCCATCACTTGTAGTAGTTCCCTACTTCTGCAGTCATGCTTATCTAGTCTGCAGTTTAGGTCTGTTTTCTAGAGCGGTCTCGCGATTGCTATTGCCATCCTCAATTGGGATAAGGGGTTTGATGTAGAGAATAAGGAAAATGACTCTCTCAGTCTCCATTTTTAGGGTGTCATATTGTTCATAGACACAAGGTGCTATTCCTATTGTTGGTTTGTAGGAGGAGGATATTCCTTTGGTGGGTCTTCCTCTCAGTCCCTCTTTGTTGTTGTTGTTGTTGTTGTTTTTTTTTTTCTCCAAGAATTTGTTTCGAGTGAAAAAAATATATCATGGCTTCTTAGGAGCTCACCTTCCATCAATTCTAAGGCGCTTCGCAGTCTTTCTAAATTCCAAAGAAGTAGGTTAAACTTCGAGTTCGGCACCTCGGCTTTGGGGGCGAAAAAACTGGTATCTTCTAACTTTGGCCCCTTCAGGCCGTTTTTCTGGAATTGTGATTTTGTTAAGCTTGTTCAGTGGAATGCCTACTTTGCAGGCTTTTAGTAATCCTCTGGATTTTATTTCATCACATTCTATTATTTCAGTCACATTCAGTTTTCCAAGGCATCAGATAAGATTTTCCGGCGTGGAGTTGCAGTGTAGCCATCCAATGTAGAGCCATGCTCTGTGTATTGCTGCCTGGAATGTGCTGTCTGTTGAGTCCGTTTCTTGTTGGGGTTGTTGCTGGGTGCCCACTACTGTTGGGATCACAGTCTGTTGATTCCTTTGGCGGTTCCTTTAAGCGACTTCAATCCATGCTTGATTGTTTTCATCGCTGGTTGTTTTGTCGGAGTCTGCTTCATTTTTGTTGTCCCTTAGTGTGGTCTCCTCATCTTTCTTGTTGTTGATTATGACTCCTTGTGTAGTAGGTGGGTTGGGAACTTTCCACATTGTTTCTTTTGGTTTGGTTCCGCTACGTACGATCTCAGCTGTTGCTTTTGCTGTGGCCCTTCCCCCCGCTAAGTGTGTAGTTTCGGTTCTGATTTTTTCATCTGTTAAATTTCTTAGATTGTTGGTGAGATGTTCCATCATGGCTTCCACTTTTTGTGTTAACTTTTGTATAATTTTTTCTTCTAGTTTGTCTTTGTCTTCCATTTCCAACTAGCTTGTTTTTGCAGGTTGTTGAGTATCGTGTCATATCTTCTTGCTGTCTTTGCTGAATGGGTTGCTGCCCAACTGCTTGTGTGTGTCACCTCCTGACTACCATCAGTGCTCCGCTGTCCGGCAGGCGTCGCTGGCGTCTGGTATCTGTACGCTGCTTCTTGCTTCGGGTCACTATATGTCACTAGTTTTCCTGTTGAGTAACTGTCATTTTCCTCTATATCTGTTCTTTTGCCTGTTCTGACCTCATTTTGAGGATTCTTTGTTGCCTTTTCACTTGCCTCTGGGCTTTTCCCTCCCGCTATATTCACTAGTTGTGTCGGGGCACTGTCGAATTTTCAGATTCGAAAATGAGGGACTAAAAGTTGTAGACGAGTTGTGCTACTTGGTCATCAAAATAAGTGATGATGGCCCAACAAGGGCAGACATATTGCACAGGTTGTCAGGAGTAGGAAAAGCATTTTTTAAAAAGAGGAATTTGAAGAGGAGTACAGTTTAGCTAGTAGAAGTTCCTGAAATGTGATGCTACAGAAGAAAGCTGAGGATTGGATTGCTTGATCAGGTAACTATATGGTACTACATCAAACTGAGAAGACAAGAAAGTTATGGTATAACTTAACTAAATGAAAGAAGTTAATAGGACACATCCCGAGCCATCAAGAAACTGCTGATTCTGTAAACTGGGGACATGTGGGAAGTAACAGTTGTAGGAGGTAACTAAGGCTTGACTACAGTAAGTCAGTTCAAGTGGATCCAGTTTGCAGTAGTTGTGCAGAGATGGAGAGACTTGCACAAGATAGACAAGCACGGAGAGCTTATTGTAGGTAAATTCAATGCAATATTGTTCAAGGTTGCCTACACTGTATTTTCTTCGTAACTGTGTATACAAACCTAGGTACATTATAAAAATTATTCCATTCCATTGCACTGCATTGCATTGTAGAGCAACCTGGTTATTGCTACTGTTTAATAGTCATAGGTTGCACAGTGTCCTTTATTAACTCAAGAATGACACCTTTCACCTGTATCATGTCTGAAAAGTCAGTAAGTTTCTGCCAAAAAGCATCCTTCAAAGAAGGTATGATACTGAATTAACAAGTTGCCTTTTAGTATGTTTGTATGTTTCATTTGGCAACGTACCTTTCTTGACGGATGTTTTTTGGCAGAAAATTTTTCATTTTGTAACATAACTTGATGTGCCCTAACCAGGCAAAACACGTCGTTCTAAGAGTTAATAAAGAACATCGTGCAACCTATGACTTTTATTAAATACTAGGTACAATGTCTGATCAGTAGCACCCAGACATACGTAGGTAATGCAGAATTGACCATAGAAGTTACTAGAGGTGGACCCACCAGTAGAAAAGTATGTGGAGAATATTATTTTGTCAGTAGAGAAGCAGTAACCACAAAATGGGTCAGCCATGAGAGCTCAGTGAATTCCTATGTTTACTTGTCATTGGTAGTCACCTGAGTAAAAAATCCCTGGGAACATTTCAACCCTTTAAAGCTACCTAAGTCACCTCTTGGTGATGTGATTGTGAAGTGGAAATGGAAAAAGGAACAATCACAGCTACATCAGCACCAGACAGACATCATGTACCGATGGACATGAACTTCTAAACATTGTGCAAGGTGGTTGTAAAAATTGCACGAAATCTGTGGAAGGAATCACTCATGAGTTCCAACGTGCTGCCAGCAGTCCAACTAGCACAATGACTGTGCATTGGAGGTTAAAAAAGAATGAGGTAGAGTGGTGGAGAAGCTCGTCATAAGCCACACATTTCTGTAGTCATTGGTAAGGGATGCTTAAGGTGGTGTAAAGAGTGATGCCATTGGGCAGAGGATGATTGAAATGAATGATGAATCACACTAAACTGTATGGTTTTGGTGAATGCCTGGATTGGTTACAGTGTGGTCCCCTCATTGAATGAGGAAGGTTATGAACACATTTTACAGCATTGTATGCAGTAGAGGAACAGTTCAGAAATTATGATTTTATCAGCATGATAGTTCACCTAGTATCTATGAGGCAATGATTTGTGGATGATAACATTCCTGAAATGGACTGCCTGCTCAGAGGCCCGATCCGAACTCAAAGGAACTACTCTGGGACGATTTAAGAATGTTGACTTTATTCTAGACCCTGTCTTCCATCCTTCCATGGATTTGGCTCTTGAGGAAGAATGGGCTGCCATTTCTCCAGAAAAATTCAGACACCTCACTGAAAATGACCCCAGCAGAGTTCAACCTATTGTAAAGACAAAGGGTGGACACAACCCTTATTAATGTCCACTAATAGGTGTCCTTAATGCTTTTGATCTGATGTGGTGTCTGCTAATAAGAGAGCAAGCTCTTGAACAACAGTTTAGTAAGACAAGTGTTCTACAATGTGTTGTGATTAATTTTCTGTATTTGAGTTTTTATAAATTCTGTAGTACTTCCATTACTAATACATAGAACACCCTTAAATTTTTACTTTCAAATTAATTTTAGCAATGTGGCCTGTTATATCATAGCTCAAAAGACCAGCTTAAAGACACCCTAGAGAAAGTTAATTATTCCATATGTCTGATTAACTTCAAGTAACTATTTTAATAAAGTTGAGGTAACAACTTTCATAAAAGCAGGATTTTTGTACTTGAAGTAATATTTCATTTTTATTAAGTTACATAATTTTCACATTACTTCTTCTATTACAAGTGTAACGAATACACTTATTTAAAGTGATACATTCTGTATTGTATTAGCCTAATACAATATGGTAGTAAGGTCATGTGAAGGCAGTATTAATGGAGTTGGTAGTAAATTCAAATTAATAATAATGCATGCAGTTTTAGGTGGAAAACACCACATTAAAAATCAAGTGCCCTTTTGCAAGGTTCTAGTCCAGTCAGATGGTAGATGTACCTTGCAAAAGGTGGGGTAGTAGATTGTAGCACATTTCATTAAGTCATTCATGTTAATGGAAAGATCCAATCTCTCAGCTTCTTGTGCTCCTAGTGCTTTGACATCTATTTCCATTTTAAAAGAGCACAAGATTCTGAACAAATTCGATTGCTATAACTTTTATATTCATACAATACCAAGGGTGCAACAGTTTATCAAAAGATATCATTTTTTCAAAGTTTCTGCAAAACGGCAAAGTTCATAGTTTTTGAGCATTTTTTTTTTTTTGGTTTGTTTCTGTTTATATAGTAAAAATATATATTATGTTATATATTGAAATTAAACATCGCACATAATGGTATTCAATTACGCCTTGCACAATAGGGTGATTACTGGGCCTATTTTGATCTATACATCACTAGTGTAAGGGGGGATGTAATGGATTTTGGTCCAAATAAATTGATTTTTCAAAAATATTATTGTCTTGATCTGCATGTTGTGCATGAATTTCATCACAATAGCAGCTTTAGAAATGCCTTTAAATTGTTAAACTGATTAACTCTGCACTGGCAGCCACACCATTTTCAACATTTGGCATACTGCTTGCTTCAGCAGGATTCTTGTCAGTGTAAAGACTATTTCTTTTAATATCTCTGGCTGATGTCTCTATCTTTGCCTGAAAACTTTCTTGCATGTTGTTTATTTACGTTTTGACAATACTAACACATATTAGTAGGTGGAAGGTTGAATTCGCAAACCCTTACATGGAAGTAAAGATTTATGCATAGTGGGTGGTGGAAAAACAGTGTTTAGGAAACAGAGGTTTCATGGGAATTGGTTTACCAACAAAAAAGAGGAAGCAGCTCGAAATGAAGAACATGAGCTCTCAGCTTAAGAATATGAACATGGGACAAGAGAATTGTACAGGTATGTGAATGATGTTGAAATGAATTCCACTGGATTCAGACTTACTGATTTAGAACTCTGCCAGGCTATATAAAGTTTTCATGTTCATGTGTTAGCTGTAAAAATATGGAATGCATGATTGTTGTTGAAGGAAGAAGAGTGGGAATAGCTTGTGATTTTAAATTAATTTGTAATTCTTGTGGCTATGAATTTTCATTTTCCTTCTCCAAAAAAACTGACACTGGTACCTATGAAAGCAATTTTAGGTTAGCATATTCTCTTAGATGCCTAGGACAGGGCAGGGAAGGAGGTAATTTGTTGTTTGGCTTCCTAAACATACTTCCACCCTCTGCGAGGTTTGAAAAAATTAAGGAAGAAATGTCTGATGCTGTATGCAATACTGACAAAGTTTCTGTGAAGAAAGCCATGGAGGAATTGGCAGAAATAAACCGAAAGCAGTAGATCCTGGGGTAGATATTCATGACAGTGAATCTCCATCAAATGTTGCTGAGCTGTGTGTGTCTGTAGATGAGATCTGGATGAAAAGGGGCTACATATCTCTGTATGGAGTTGCATCTGTTATTGACTCAGGTAAAGTTTTAGTTGTAGAAATTAAGTCTAAATACTGCCACTAGTGTGCAAAAAGGAAAATGTCCAACAATGAAGACAGTGAGGAACTGTGGCAAGAAAAACATGCAGTAACGTGCTCTAAAAATTATAGTGGCTGAAGTGGGGGCATGGAGGATGCTGCAGTTGTGAGGAGCAGTATGGTGTTAGATATACTTGGTGATGGGGACTCCTCGTTGTTCAGAGCTGTAACAGATAAAAATCCATACAATACAACAATAGAAAAGTTGGAATGTGTTGGTCACATCCAAAAGAGGCTTGGTGGTAGTCTTTGTCACTTGCTGAAAGAGAAGAAAGGTGAAGTACTTGAGGATGGAAAACCACTATGAGGAAAAGGCAGGCTTACTCTGAAAGAAATTGATTCTCTTCAGTTAACACTCATTACCAGAACCTGTTATGAATGCAATTAAGCCCACATTCAGGTTTCTTGCAAACACTGATTTATTGAGGAAGTATCTTCACAGAATGTACAAAATGTAAATGAAAGCCTCAATAATTGAATCTGGATTAGATGCTCAAAAAGGACATTCTGTGGACTTGAAGTACTCAAAATGGGTGTCTATGATGCAGTTTTATGTTACAATAACAGAAATAATTGAAGTGTTGAAGAGAGTTGGTATAGATCCTGGTGTGTTTACAACAAAAGCATTTTACACCATTGACGAGAGCAGGGTCAAGATAGCTAACAGATCAGTGTCTTACCTGCAAATACAGGCCAGACAGATTCAAAGAGGAGAGAAGAGAAACCTGGAGGATGAGGAGTATCAGTATGGAGGATTTTAAAATTGACGTAAGCTTATTACATGTAGAAATGTGAGAAGAAAATCTTTGAACCTCATTTTCTCTGTTTTACATTTTTTTATGTTATTAGAAACCTTTTCTCAAAAAGTATATGCACTAATGCTATGAAATTTTCAGGAACTGTTTGCAACGTGTTGCTGTCTCCCTGGAACTAAAAAATACGAGATCCTGCAATTACATTCTGATTTTTAGGTGATTGTATGTAGAAAAAAAAGTTGATTTTGGATGTGCAACATTAAAAACACTGTTAATTATACAATTTGTAACATAAATTAATAACTGTAGTTCAGTGGTCTTATAACCATCTCAGGACACTACAATAAAATTGTCAGATTAATTGCATGATTAGAATTTGAGTTACGGCTTTTTATAAAAGACGATAAAAAATTCAAATTTGTGGCAAGATAGTAATCCTGCGTATTTTATTGTATTTTTCCATTAAAATACAGCTTTTTTGCTTTCACATCCAAAATTTTGGTTTTTTACATTAATAAATAGGGCTGTAATGATTTTTTAAATAAATGTGTACATTTTCCATTACATCCCCCCTTAAGTCAATGGACACTTCAGCAAGATAGTTAGCTAATTATACTTTTATAAAGAAATCGTGCAATGCAAATGAAACATAGGTAGTTTTATTATAATTAAAAAAGTTGTGCGACTGGATTCATGATTTCCTGTCAGAAAGGTCACAGTTCGTAGTAATAGATGGAAAGTCATTGAGTAAAACAGAAGTAATATTTGATGTTCCCCAAGAAAGTGTTGTAGGCCCTCTATTGTTCCTGATCTATATCAACGACATAGGAGACAATCTGAGTAGCTGTCTTAGATTGTTTGCAGATGATTTACCGTCTTGTAAAGTCATCAGATGATCAAAACGACTTGCAAAATGATTTAGATAAGATATCTGTATGGTACGAAAAGTTACAATTGATCCTGAATAAGGAAAAGTGTGAAGTTATTCACATGAGTACTAAAAGAAATAAGCTAAATTTCAATTAGGCGATAAGTCACACAAATCTGAAGGCTGTAAATTCAACTAAGTACTTAGGGATTACAATTACTAATAACCTAAATTGGAACGATCACATAGATAATATTGTGAGTAGAGCAAACGAATGACTGCGATTCTTTGGCAGAACACTTAGAAGGTGCAACAGCTCTACTAAAGAGACTGCTTACACCACACTTGTCCGCTCTATTCTGGAGTATTGCTGTGCGGTGTGGGATCCGCATCAGGTGGGACTGACGGATGACGTCGAAAAAGTACAAAGGAGGGCAGCTCGTTTTGTATTATTGCTAAATACGGGAGATAGTGAGGCATTTTTCGTTGTGATGGGATCTTCTCATGAAATTTCAATCACCAGTTTTCTCCTCCGATTGAAAAAAATTCTGTTGGCACCCACCTACATAGGGAGAAATGATCATCACAATAAAACAAGAGAAATCAGGGCTCGCACAGAAAAATTTAAGTGCTTGTTTTTCCCGTGTGCCGTTCAAGAGTGGAATGGTAGAGAGAGCTTGAAGGTGGTTCATTGAACCCTCTGCCAGGCACTTAAAAAATTTCACTGGATTCTTTGTGCCTGCCACCCGTTATGAACGTTTGAGTCTCCCAGACTATATCCGGCAAATTAAAATCTCCACCCAGAACTATAACATGGTGGGGAAATCTACTCGAAATATTTTCCAAATTATCCTTCAGGTGCTCAGCCACAACAGCTGCTGAGCCAGGGGGCCTATAGAGACATCCAATTACCATGTCTGAGCCTGCTTTAACCGTGACCTTCACCCAAATTATTTCACATTTCAGATCTCTGCCAGTTTCCTTCGATACTATTGCACTTCTTATCGCTATAAACACTCCTCCCCCTTCACTGTCCAGCCTGTCTCTGCGGTATACATTCCAATCTGAGTTTCGAATTTCATTACTGTTTACATCTGGTTTCAGCCAACTTTCTGTCCCCAGTACTATGTGGGCATTGTGACCATTTATTAATGAGAGCAGTTCTGGGACCTTTCTATAGATGCTCGTGCAGTTTACTATCAGCACATTAATATTGTTATTCTCTGTTGCATTTTGCCTACTCCTACCTTGCCAAGTCTCAGGAGGCATCTTGTCGGACCTAGAGAGGGAATTCTCTAATCTAAAAAAACCCACATGTGCACTCCACATGTACTCCGCTACCCTTGTAGCCGCTTCCTGCGTGTAGTGCATGCCTGACCTATTCAGGAGGACCCTACATTAGTCCACCCGATAGCGGAGGTCGAGAAATTTGCACCCCAGATCTCCGCAGAATCGTCTGAGCCTCTGGTTTAAGCCTTTTACTCGGCTCCAAACCAGAGGACCGCGATCGGTTCTGGGAATGATACTACAAATAGTTAGCTCAGATTCCATCCCGCGAGTGAGGCTTTCCGCCTTCACCAAGTCTGCCAACCACCTGTACGAACCGAGGATGACCTCTGAACCCAGACGGCAGGAGTCATTGGTGCCGACATGAGAAACAATTTGCAGTCGGGTGCACCCAGTGCTCTCTATCGCCGCCGGCAGGGCCTCCTCCACATCTCGGATGAGACCCCCGGCAAGCAGACAGAGTGAACACTTGCCTTCTTCCCTGACCTTTCTGCTATTTCCCTAAGGGGCTCCATCACCCATATAATATTGGAGCTCCCAATAACTAATAAACCCCTCCCCCCGTGTGCCTGCTCGGACCTTGCTGAAGGAGCAGCCACATGTCCAATCACAGGCAGAGCGGGATGGAATCATGGAAAGTTGTCACCCACAAAAGACAATGAGCAACATCATTTGTTATGGAGTTACAAGCAAGTCCATAATTAGATGGGAAACTGGAAACATCCTGAGAAATGGGGCTGGACTCAAAGTAACCAAGGTCGGAGGTTGATCTGAGCTTGTTCTTCATGTTGGTCCTCACTCATATGAATGGAGCTGTGAAAGTGTGTGCTTCTGCAGAAAAGCAGGTTTGAAACTTTTTCCCCATTTTCAGGAACTCCAATGAAGTCCACTGTGAAAATGGGCCAGTATTTTTACATGAAGCAAATGAAGACGTAGGAAATTTTGTGGAAAATATTGGCCCACTCAATCTACCTACCCTGGTTCTACTACTCAAGGCACTTCAGGTGGCACTATGGAATTTGGCTCATCAGACGTCACTCACATATCCACATCAAGTGTGCCAAATGTAGTAGTAGTAGTAGTAGTAGTAGTAGTAGCAGCAGTAGCTTTATTCATCTACAGATCTCTTTTTACAAGGATATAGGACATGTCAAAGTATTTACAAATTTAGATCAACTTAAAATAAGCTAATTCGTATACACATATATTTACAGACTTCTAGTTAGAGACAATCATTAGATTTACTCCTGGTATACAATACTTTATCTACAAATTACTTATTATATAATGTAATGTCACATTGTTCACTCATATCTCACTATCAGTCACTGCACACACTATACACACATTGTTTCATAACACTTCACTCACTACAAACACACACACACACACACCATTATTATTATTATTTATTTGTATAACATTTTTTATCAAACCCCTACTCTGTTTTAGCTAAGTAATACTTCAATGTATAAAACATATTGCATAACAGGTACTTTTTAGCTGCCTTTTTAAATAATTGTATTTTTGCAGTTTCTTTAATCTCTTTTGGTAATTTATTGTACAGTTTTATTCCTTGGTAGAAAATGCTGTTTTGAGTTTTATGTTTATTTTTTCTTGGAAGATGTAAGTTGAATCTCTCTCTTGTTGCATGGTCATGGACAGAGCTGTTTCTGCAGTAATTAGCTATGTTATTTTTGATGTGTACAACTGACTGGTAAATGTATTCACATGGAGCCGTTAAAATCCCCAGTGTTCTTAACAGATCTTTACAATGAGCTCGACTAGTATTTCTGGTTATTATTCTTATGGATCTTTTCTGGAGTTTGAAAATTGTGTCCATATTTTGTGCATTTGTTCCCCAAAAAAGAATGCCATAGCTAAGAATTGTGTGTACATATGAATAATATGTAACTAAAAGACACTGCATGTTACACACTGATGATAGGATTCTAAGGGCATAACATGCTGATGGCATTCTGTTTGCAAGTATCTTTGTGTGTTCACACCACTTAAACTGAGAATCAATATTCATTTCTAGAAATTTTGCATTTGTTACACAGTCTACAGAGGTGCCATCTACATTAAATTTAACATTGTCATTTTTCCTCTTCAAACTGAAATCCATGGCATTAGTTTTCTTTATGTTCAATGTCACTTTATTACTTGTTGACCAATTATAAACTTCCTTAAGAGTTTCATTTGATTTCTCGGCAAGGAGTTCTCTTGTTTTCTCAGTGACCAAAATATTACTGTCATCAGCAAACAGGATTTTTTCACCATGAGTAACACTACTGGGAAAGTCATTGATGTATATCAGGAACAGTATTGGTCCTAATATGCTACCTTGTGGAGCCCCTATATTAACATATTTTGGTTCTGATAAGAGTTTTCCTAAATGTTTAGATCTATTTGAAGTATGTGTTATCTCTACACTTTGTACCCTATCTTTTAGGTATGACCGAAACCAGTCATTAGCTACCCCTCTTATTCCTAATGCTTGTAATTTATTTAACAGAATCTTGTGGTCGACTGTATCAAATGCCTTAGAAAGCTCCAAAAATATGTACACTGTCAGAAATATTATGCATCCCAAAGTGATAGTAATAAGTGTTAGTAAATTTTCTACATCTACATCTACTTGATTACTCTGCTATTCACAATGAAGTGCCTGGCAGAGGGTTCAATAAACCACCTTCAAGCTCTCTCTACCATTCCACTCTTGAACGGCACACGGGAAAAACAAGCACTTAAATTTTTCTCTGCGAGCCCTGATTTCTCTTGTTTTATTGTGATGATCATTTCTCCCTATGTAGGTGGGTGCCAACAGAATTTTTTTCAATCGGAGGAGAAAACTGGTGATTGAAATTTCATGAGAAGATCCCATCACAACGAAAAATGCCTCACTATCTCCCGTATTTAGCGATAATACAAAACGAGCTGCCCTCCTTTGTACTTTTTCGACGTCATCCGTCAGTCCCACCTGATGCGGATCCCACACCGCACAGCAATACTCCAGAATAGAGCGGACAAGTGTGGTGTAAGCAGTCTCTTTAGTAGAGCTGTTGCACCTTCTAAGTGTTCTGCCAAAGAATCGCAGTCATTCGTTTGCTCTACTCACAATATTATCTATGTGATCGTTCCAATTTAGGTTATTAGTAATTGTAATCCCTAAGTACTTAGTTGAATTTACAGCCTTCAGATTTGTGTGACTTATCGCCTAATTGAAATTTAGCTTATTTCTTTTAGTACTCATGTGAATAACTTCACACTTTTCCTTATTCAGGGTCAATTGTAACTTTTCGTACCATACAGATATCTTATCTAAATCATTTTGCAAGTCCCCATCACCAAGTATATCTAACACCATACTGCTCCTCACAACTGCAGCATCCTCCATGCCCCCACTTCAGCCACTATAATTTTTAGAGCACGTTACTGCATGTTTTTCTTGCCACAGTTCCTCACTGTCTTCATTGTTGGACATTTTCCTTTTTGCACACTAGTGGCAGTATTTAGACTTAATTTCTACAACTAAAACTTTACCTGAGTCAATAACAGATGCAACTCCATACAGAGATATGTAGCCCCTTTTCATCCAGATCTCATCTACAGACACACACAGCTCAGCAACATTTGATGGAGATTCACTGTCATGAATATCTACCCCAGGATCTACTGCTTTCGGTTTATTTCTGCCAATTCCTCCATGGCTTTCTTCACAGAAACTTTGTCAGTATTGCATACAGCATCAGACATTTCTTCCTTAATTTTTTCAAACCTCGCAGAGGGTGGAAGTATGTTTAGGAAGCCAAACAACAAATTACCTCCTTCCCTGCCCTGTCCTAGGCATCTAAGAGAATATGCTAACCTAAAATTGCTTTCATAGGTACCAGTGTCAGTTTTTTTGGAGAAGGAAAATGAAAATTCATAGCCACAAGAATTACAAATTAATTTAAAATCACAAGCTATTCCCACTCTTCTTCCTTCAACAACAATCATGCATTCCATATTTTTACAGCTAACACATGAACATGAAAACTTTATATAGCCTGGCAGAGTTCTAAATCAGTAAGTCTGAATCCAGTGGAATTCATTTCAACATCATTCACATACCTGTACAATTCTCTTGTCCCATGTTCATATTCTTAAGCTGAGAGCTCATGTTCTTCATTTCGAGCTGCTTCCTCTTTTTTGTTGGTAAACCAATTCCCATGAAACCTCTGTTTCCTAAACACTGTTTTTCCACCACCCACTATGCATAAATCTTTACTTCCATGTAAGGGTTTGCGAATTCAACCTTCCACCTACTAATATGTGTTAGTATTGTCAAAACGTAAATAAACAACATGCAAGAAAGTTTTCAGGCAAAGATAGAGACATCAGCCAGAGATATTAAAAGAAATAGTCTTTACACTGACAAGAATCCTGCTGAAGCAAGCAGTATGCCAAATGTTGAAAATGGTGTGGCTGCCAGTGCAGAGTTAATCAGTTTAACAATTTAAAGGCATTTCTAAAGCTGCTATTGTGATGAAATTCATGCACAACATGCAGATCAAGACAATAATATTTTTGAAAAATCAATTTATTTGGACCAAAATCCATTACATCCCCCCTTACACTAGTGATGTATAGATCAAAATAGGCCCAGTAATCACCCTATTGTGCAAGGCGTAATTGAATACCATTATGTGCGATGTTTAATTTCAATATATAACATAATATATATTTTTACAATATAAACAGAAACAAACCAAAAAAAAAAAAAATGCTCAAAAACTATGAACTTTGCCGTTTTGCAGAAACTTTGAAAAAATGATATCTTTTGATAAACTGTTGCACCCTTGGTATTGTATGAATATAAAAGTTATAGCAATCGAATTTGTTCAGAATCTTGTGCTCTTTTAAAATGGAAATAGATGTCAAAGCACTAGGAGCACAAGAAGCTGAGAGATTGGATCTTTCCATTAACATGAATGACTTAATGAAATGTGCTACAATCTACTACCCCACCTTTTGCAAGGTACATCTACCATCTGACTGGACTAGAACCTTGCAAAAGGGCACTTGATTTTTAATGTGGTGTTTTCCACCTAAAACTGCATGCATTATTATTAATTTGAATTTACTACCAACTCCATTAATACTGCCTTCACATGACCTTACTACCATATTGTATTAAGCTAATACAATACAGAATGTATCACTTTAAATAAGTGTATTCGTTACACTTGTAATAGAAGAAGTAATGTGAAAATTATGTAACTTAATAAAAATGAAATATTACTTCAAGTACAAAAATCCTGCTTTTATGAAAGTTGTTACCTCAACTTTATTAAAATAGTTACTTGAAGTTAATCAGACATATGGAATAATTAACTTTCTCTAGGGTGTCTTTAAGCTGGTCTTTTGAGCTATGATATAACAGGCCACATTGCTAAAATTAATTTGAAAGTAAAAATTTAAGGGTGTTCTATGTATTAGTAATGGAAGTACTACAGAATTTATAAAAACTCAAATACAGAAAATTAATCACAACACATTGTAGAACACTTGTCTTACTAAACTGTTGTTCAAGAGCTTGCTCTCTTATTAGCAGACACCACATCAGATCAAAAGCATTAAGGACACCTATTAGCGGACATTAATAAGGGTTGTGTCCACCCTTTGTCTTTACAATAGGTTGAACTCTGCTGGGGTCATTTTCAGTGAGGTGTCTGAATTTTTCTGGAGAAATGGCAGCCCATTCTTCCTCAAGAGCCAAATCCATGGAAGGATGGAAGACAGGGTCTAGAATAAAGTCAACATTCTTAAATCGTCCCAGAGTAGTTCCTTTGAGTTCGGATCGGGCCTCTGAGCAGGCAGTCCATTTCAGGAATGTTATCATCCACAAATCATTGCCTCATAGATACTAGGTGAACTATCATGCTGATAAAATCATAATTTCTGAACTGTTCCTCTACTGCATACAATGCTGTAAAATGTGTTCATAACCTTCCTCATTCAATGAGGGGACCACACTGTAACCAATCCAGGCATTCACCAAAACCATACAGTTTAGTGTGATTCATCATTCATTTCAATCATCCTCTGCCCAATGGCATCACTCTTTACACCACCTTAAGCATCCCTTACCAATGACTACAGAAATGTGTGGCTTATGACGAGCTTCTCCACCACTCTACCTCATTCTTTTTTAACCTCCAATGCACAGTCATTGTGCTAGTTGGACTGCTGGCAGCACGTTGGAACTCATGAGTGATTCCTTCCACAGATTTCGTGCAATTTTTACAACCACCTTGCACAATGTTTAGAAGTTCATGTCCATCGGTACATGATGTCTGTCTGGTGCTGATGTAGCTGTGATTGTTCCTTTTTCCATTTCCACTTCACAATCACATCACCAAGAGGTGACTTAGGTAGCTTTAAAGGGTTGAAATGTTCCCAGGGATTTTTTACTCAGGTGACTACCAATGACAAGTAAACATAGGAATTCACTGAGCTCTCATGGCTGACCCATTTTGTGGTTACTGCTTCTCTACTGACAAAATAATATTCTCCACATACTTTTCTACTGGTGGGTCCACCTCTAGTAACTTCTATGGTCAATTCTGCATTACCTACGTATGTCTGGGTGCTACTGATCAGACATTGTACCTAGTATTTAATAAAAGTCATAGGTTGCACGATGTTCTTTATTAACTCTTAGAACGACGTGTTTTGCCTGGTTAGGGCACATCAAGTTATGTTACAAAATGAAAAATTTTCTGCCAAAAAACATCCGTCAAGAAAGGTACGTTGCCAAATGAAACATACAAACATACTAAAAGGCAACTTGTTAATTCAGTATCATACCTTCTTTGAAGGATGCTTTTTGGCAGAAACTTACTGACTTTTCAGACATGATACAGGTGAAAGGTGTCATTCTTGAGTTAATAAAGGACACTGTGCAACCTATGACTATTAAACAGTAGCAATAACCAGGTTGCTCTACAATGCAATGCAGTGCAATGGAATGGAATAATTTTTATAATGTACCTAGGTTTGTATACACAGTTACGAAGAAAATACAGTGTAGGCAACCTTGAACAATATTGCATTGAATTTACCTACAATAAGCTCTCCGTGCTTGTCTATCTTGTGCAAGTCTCTCCATCTCTGCACAACTACTGCAAACTGGATCCACTTGAACTGACTTACTGTAGTCAAGCCTTAGTTACCTCCTACAACTGTTACTTCCCACATGTCCCCAGTTTACAGAATCAGCAGTTTCTTGATGGCTCGGGATGTGTCCTATTAACTTCTTTCATTTAGTTAAGTTATACCATAACTTTCTTGTCTTCTCAGTTTGATGTAGTACCATATAGTTACCTGATCAAGCAATCCAATCCTCAGCTTTCTTCTGTAGCATCACATTTCAGGAACTTCTACTAGCTAAACTGTACTCCTCTTCAAATTCCTCTTTTTAAAAAATGCTTTTCCTACTCCTGACAACCTGTGCAATATGTCTGCCCTTGTTGGGCCATCATCACTTATTTTGATGACCAAGTAGCACAACTCGTCTACAACTTTTAGTCCCTCATTTTCGAATCTGAAAATTCGACAGTGCCCCGACACAACTAGTGAATATAGCGGGAGGGAAAAGCCCAGAGGCAAGTGAAAAGGCAACAAAGAATCCTCAAAATGAGGTCAGAACAGGCAAAAGAACAGATATAGAGGAAAATGACAGTTACTCAACAGGAAAACTAGTGACATATAGTGACCCGAAGCAAGAAGCAGCGTACAGATACCAGACGCCAGCGACGCCTGCCGGACAGCGGAGCACTGATGGTAGTCAGAAGGTGACACACACAAGCAGTTGGGCAGCAACCCATTCAGCAAAGACAGCAAGAAGATATGACACGATACTCAACAACCTGCAAAAACAAGCTAGTTGGAAATGGAAGACAAAGACAAACTAGAAGAAAAAATTATACAAAAGTTAACACAAAAAGTGGAAGCCATGATGGAACATCTCACCAACAATCTAAGAAATTTAACAGATGAAAAAATCAGAACCGAAACTACACACTTAGCGGGGGGAAGGGCCACAGCAAAAGCAACAGCTGAGATCGTACGTAGCGGAACCAAACCAAAAGAAACAATGTGGAAAGTTCCCAACCCACCTACTACACAAGGAGTCATAATCAACAACAAGAAAGATGAGGAGACCACACTAAGGGACAACAAAAATGAAGCAGACTCCGACAAAACAACCAGCGATGAAAACAATCAAGCATGGATTGAAGTCGCTTAAAGGAACCGCCAAAGGAATCAACAGACTGTGATCCCAACAGTAGTGGGCACCCAGCAACAACCCCAACAAGAAACGGACTCAACAGACAGCACATTCCAGGCAGCAATACACAGAGCATGGCTCTACATTGGATGGCTACACTGCAACTCCACGCCGGAAAATCTTATCTGATGCCTTGGAAAACTGAATGTGACTGAAATAATAGAATGTGATGAAATAAAATCCAGAGGATTACTAAAAGCCTGCAAAGTAGGCATTCCACTGAACAAGCTTAACAAAATCACAATTCCAGAAAAACGGCCTGAAGGGGCCAAAGTTAGAAGATACCAGTTTTTTCGCCCCCAAAGCCGAGGTGCCGAACTCGAAGTTTAACCTACTTCTTTGGAATTTAGAAAGACTGCGAAGCGCCTTAGAATTGATGGAAGGTGAGCTCCTAAGAAGCCATGATATATTTTTTTCACTCGAAACAAATTCTTGGAGAAAAAAAAAAACAACAACAACAACAACAACAACAAAGAGGGACTGAGAGGAAGACCCACCAAAGGAATATCCTCCTCCTACAAACCAACAATAGGAATAGCACCTTGTGTCTATGAACAATATGACACCCTAAAAATGGAGACTGAGAGAGTCATTTTCCTTATTCTCTACATCAAACCCCTTATCCCAATTGAGGATGGCAATAGCAATCGCGAGACCGCTCTAGAAAACAGACCTAAACTGCAGACTAGATAAGCATGACTGCAGAAGTAGGGAACTACTACAAGTGATGGCTGAACAAGGATTTACACTGGTTTAAAAAAAAAAGAGAGAGAGAAAACAACACATACTTCACACACAATGGTAGCAGCACCTTAGACATAATCCTTTACAAAGGCAACGATCTCGAAGTAACAGGCCACAATGTGATATATTCCACCACGGAGACACCAATAAAGAAACAGTGGCCAGTGAAAACTACCTTTCAAAATGAAGGAACCTAAATGCACACAATAGAAAACAATGCACACGAGAAGAACCTCCAGAAAGATAGATGAGAATAAAATATGCGAAAATGGAGACAAACTTACTGTCTTTGAAAACAAAATACAGGAAAAGGGCCTAGATGCTACAGCAACAGTGCTAGTACAGATAATTAAAGCCGCAGCCACCACAACCAACAAGAGAAAGGCAAAGAGATGGTTCGGTCAACAATGCTACACAGAGAGGAAGAGAGTATTATTAGCCCTCCATGTGGCCAAACACGCACAAAAACGCGATGACCTGATCACATAAAGCAAAATAAAACCCCCAACATAGCTCTAAAGCCATGACAGTCACAGACAATGGGGAAAGCAGAGACGCCAGTCTGGGAGGACCACTTCACCAACATCCTAACCCAACAAGGAGTCCACGAAGCTCATGAAACAATAAGACAATACAAACACATCAGAAGATTCATGGCAGAGGAAATTAGAAACTCTATGTCAACACTGAAAAACAATAAGGCAGCAGGGCCGCACGAGATATTCAACGAACACATCAAGGCAGCCCCGGCAGATTTAATTCCAGCAATCACAGACATGATGAACTTATGTCTGCACACAGGACGAATCCTGGAGAGATGGAGAACCTCAACAATCGGAATGGTATACAAGGGGAAAGGAAGATCACATGACCCAAACTGATAACGGGGAATCGCACTAGAGAAAAACCTTCTCAAAATACTGACAAGCCTAGCGAAGATAACACTAAAAGAAAAAATCGACAACAAGATCCCAAAGGAACAATTTGGATTCAGGAATGGCCAAAGCACCCTACAGAGAGTCAGAAACCTCATAGACGACATAGTAGAAAATAAAGCATCCCAAAAGGAAAATTCCACAGAGTATTCGTCGATGTCAGAAAGGAGTTTGACAATCTAAGCAGGGCCATAACATGCTCCAAACTAGAACAGATGGTGGAACAAAAAAAGGAACTAAGCATCTTGACACACAACGTCCTAAGCAAAAATACCATCATAGTATCAGACAACATAACAACCTTGCAACAAATAACACAGACAAATGGAATGTTACAAGGAGACCACCCCAGTCCCCTTCTGTTCAACATAGCCCCACATAACGTGGTACTAGCAATATGAACTTCGCTTCTTTCCCTCAAGATGTATATATACGCAGACGACATGGTGGTGGGATCACATGAAACAAATGAACTACAGAAAGGAATAAATGTTCTTGGAACATGGGCTGAATACAACAGAGTGCAGGTAAATGCAGAAAAGACTGTACAGATGGTTTTCAGGAAAGGAAGACACCTATCCACGAAGGACAAAACATATCTCAAACAAGAACCTCTACAAATTACAAACAGCATCAAATATCTGGGCATTACAGGTCAGACAACAGCAGACTCATATAGAATCCATACAACACAATGAGCAGCAGCCACAATCAAAACCATCTATGACATCAAGTCAGTACGCAAACTATCCCCGGATACGGGCCTGGGCCCTCCTTGAAGCCAAAACCATTCCTATTCTAATATATGGAATAGAGATAACATGGGGAAAGTTAAGCTATGGAGACCTACTACAAATGGAAAAAGCGAATGCCAGAGTCCTGAAGGCAGCCCTCGGAATTTCCAAGTACACCAAGTCAAGACAAGCGTATGAACTCACGAGAGAAACATTTCTAGTAGAGGACCTGAGATGGAAATTCAACTTGCCTTACACAGACATCTGGAAGAAACTGTGACTAGAGAGGGAGGAGAAAAAGAAGGAGATATGATCAGGGTTCTACTCTTCAGAACAGGCACAAACCAGGAGCTGAGACACTTCATAACTTCCATGGCGGCCCACAGCTACCATCAAGTAATCTGCAGGATGAAGACATACCACGACCCGGACTCGATATGCATATGTGAACTCTGTGAGGAACATTGTGATTGATACCACGTCCTAATGTGTAAAAACTGTGTGAAATCAGTCATAGACATCTGTGTTAAATAATGTATCCTCATATGCACAACTTGTGCACAATAAAGTTTATTATTTCCCTTGCCAGCATCTGATTTAATTCAACTATACTCTATTGCCTTTGTTTTACTTCTGTTGATGTTCATCTTACATCTTTTTAAGACACTGTCTTCCTGTTCACGTAATCTTCCAACTCCTTTGCAGAATTGCATCATTGACGAACCTCAAAGTTTTTATTTCTTCTCCCTGAAATTTAATCCCTTTACCAAATTTCTCCTCTTTTGCTTGCTCTATGCACAAATGTAAGAACGTAAAGAATAAGCTACAATCTGGTCTCATTCTGCCACATTTTAATGAGGCTGTCACCAGTAATAGTGTCATGTGCAGTCTCACTTACAAAGTAAAACTTAATGACTAATGATTAGTTTTGGCTGTCTGCCATTCCTTTTCAGGTTAGAATTAATGGTGTAGCCATCACTTCCTCACAGTCTTGGGGCACAATACAAAGACAGTGAATATCAATTGGAAAAACTTCCACCAACAAACATACATGTAGTGTGTCAGGCTATTTGTGCTAGAGTGACAAATCTTCTTCTTCTTTTGTTCATATGGATTATAAATTTGCATGGGTGATTTGAAAATAACTCCATGAACATTTCACAACCCTGATCCTAGAATCCCATACATTTAATTTCTGTTGCAGTTCACAATAGCAACTTGTTACTTGAGCTGTAACTAACTAACTAATCTTATAAGACACTACTTTGTTTCAATGCGATGCTCTCAGCAGCTCAATATCTGCCTCATTTGCCAATACATAGCAATTTCAACAGCAGTTAAATCATTATCAGGTAACTTACCTGTTATATTCGTTCAACCTGGAAAATGTTTTCCTCTTTCCTTTACACAACTTTTTTTCCCAACAAAACATTTATCCACTCTTCTGCAGGTAACGACATTTTTAGCTAGCATCAAACACAGATCAGACCAGAAGTGTATATAACTTCATTTTTTCTGAACGAAGAGCAGCATGTTGAGACAAAGAAGACTAATTTTGTTGTGTACACTACCTTACTCAACATCATGCAACTGAGTGCTGCCCATCATTCAACCCTAGGACACACTCAGCAGGGTGCAGGGGAGGGTGACTTTCCCCCTCCCAACCAATAGAAAATAAATCTTTTCTACCTAAACTGGCTCCTCCTCCACCGAACATACCGACACGTCAACTCAGTAACAGTTTGAAGAAAGCACTGCATTGTTAGCTGCAACAGGCAGATGATGTATTTTTTGATGCTATACATTTTAGTGCCCCCCCTCCCATGAACCATGGACCTTGCCGTTGGTGGGGAGGCTTGTGTGCCTCAGCGATACCGTAGGTGCAACCACATCGGAGGGGTATCTGTTGAGAAGCCAGACAAACATGTGGTTCCTGAAGAGGGGCAGCAGCCTTTTCAGTAGTTGCAAGGGCAACAGTCTGCATGATTGACTGATCGGGCCTTGTAACACTAACCAAAACGGCCTTGCTGTGCTGGTACTGCGAACGGCTGAAAGCAATTAATTTTTCCCGAGGGCATGCAGCTTTACTGTATTGTTAAATGATGATGGTGTCCTCTTTGGGTAAAATATTCCGGAGGTAAAATAGTCCCCCACTCAGATTTCCGGGCAGGGACTACTCAAGAGGATGTCATTATCAGGACAAAGAAAACTGGCGTTCTACAGATCTGAGCGTGGAATGTCAGATCCCTTAATCGGGCAGGTAGGTTAGAAAATTTAAAAAGGGAAATGGATAGGTTAAAGTTAGATATAGTGGGAATTAGTGAAGTTTGGTGGCAGGAGGAACAAGACTTCTGGCCAGGTGAATACAGGGTTATAAACACAAAATCAAATAGGGGTAATGCAGGAGTAGCTTTAGTAATGAATAGGAAAATAGGAAACCGGGTAAGCTACTACAAACAGCATAGTGAACGTGTTATTGTGGCCAAGATAGATACAAAGCCCACACCTACCACAGTAGTAGAAGTTTATATGCCAACTAGCTCTGCAGATGACGAAGAAATTGAAGTAACGTATGATGAAATAAAAGAAATTATTCAGATAGTGAAGGGAGACGAAAATTTAATAGTCATGGGTGACTGGAATTTGTCAGTAGGAAAAGGGAGAGAAGGAAACATAGTAGGTGAATATGGATTGGGGGTAATAAATGAAAGAGGAAGCCGCCTTGTAGAATTTTGCGCAGAGCACAACTTAATCATAGCTAACACTTGGTTCAAGAATCATAAAAGAAGACTGTATACATGGAAGAAGCCTGCAGATACTGACAGGTTTCAGATAGATTATATAATGGTAAGACAGAGATTTAGGAACCAGGTTTTAAATTGTAAGACATTTTCATGGGCAGATGTGGACTCTAAGCACATCTATTGGTTATGAATTGTAGATTAAAACTGAAGAAACTGCAAAAAGGTGGGAATTTAAGGAGATGGGATCTGGATAAACTGACTAAACCAGAGGTTGTACAGAGTTTCAGGGAGAACATAAGGGAACATTTGACAAGAATAGGGGAAAGAAATACAGTAGAAGAAGAATGGGTAGCTTTGAGGGATGAAGTAGTGAAGGCAGCAGAGGATCAAGTAAGAAAAAAGACGAGGGCTAGTAGAAATCCTTGGGTAACAGAAGAAATGTTGAATTTAATTGATGAAAGGAGAAAATATAAAAATGCAGTAAATAAAGCAGGCAAAAAGGAATACAAACGTCTCAAAAATGAGATAGACAGGAAGAGCAAAATGGCTAAGCAGGGATGGCTAGAGATCAAACGTAAGGATGTAGAGGCATATATCACTAGGGGTCAGATAGATACTGCCTACAGGAAAATTAAAGAGACCTATGGAGAAAAGAGAACCACTTGTATGAATATCAAGAGCTCAGATGGAAACCCAGTTCTAAGCAAAGAAGGGAAAGCAGAAAGGTGGAAGGAGTATATAGAGGGTCTATACAAGGGTGATGTACTTGAGGACAATATTTTGGAAATGGAAGAGGATGTAGATGAAGATGAAATTGGAGATATGATACTGCGTGAAGAGTCTGACAGAACCTGAATTGAAACAAAGCCCCGGGAGTAGACAACATTCCATTAGAACTAATGACACCCTTGGGAGAGCCAGTCCTGACAAACCTCTACCATCTGGTGGGCATGATGTATGAGACAGTTGAAATACCCTTAGACTTCAAGAAGAATATAATAATTCCAATCCCAAAGAAAGCAGATAGATTATATAATGGTAAGACAGAGATTTAGGAACCAGGTTTTAAATTGTAAGACATTTCCATGGGCAGATGTGGACTCTGACCACATCTATGTGAAAATTACCGAACTATCAGTTTAATAAGCCACGGCTGCAAAATACTAACACGAATTCTTTACAGACGAATGGTAAAACTGATTGAAGCCGACCTCGGGGAAGATCAGTTTGGATTCCGTAGAAATGTTGGAACACGTGAGGCAATACTGACCTTACAACTTATCTTAGAAGAAAGATTAAGGAAAGGCAAACCTACGTTTCTAACATTTGTAGACTTAGAGAAAGCTTTTGACAATGTTGATTGGAAATACTCTCTTTCAAATTCTGAAGGTGGCAGGGGTAAAATACAAGGAGCGAAAGGCTATTTACAATTTGTACAGAAACCAGATGGCAGTTATAAGAGTCGAGGGGTATCAAAGGGAAGCAGTGGTTGGGAAGGGAGTGAGACAGGGTTGTATCCTCTCCCCGATGTTATTCAATCCGTATATTGAGCAAGCAGTGAAGGAAACAAAAGAAAAATTCGGTGTAGGTATTAAAATCCATGGAGAGGAAATAAAAACCTTGAGGTTCGCCGATGACATTGTAATTCTGTCAGAGACAGCAAAGGACTTGGAAGAGCAGTTGAATGGAATGGATAGTGTCTTGAAAGGAGGATATAAGATGAACATCAACAAAAGCAAAACAAGGATCATGGAATGTAGTCAAATTAAGTCGGGTGATGCTGAGGGAATTAGATTAGGAAATGAGACACTTAAAGTAGTAAAGGAGTTTTGCTATTTGGGGAGCAAAATAACTGACGATGGTTGAAGTAGAGAGGATGTAAAATGTAGACTGGCAATGGCAAGGAAAGCGTTTCTGAAGAAGAGAAATTTGTTAACATCGAGTATACATTTAAGTGTCAGGAAGTCGTTTCTGAAAGTATTTGTATCGAGTGTAGCCATGTATGGAAATGAAACATGGACAATAAATAGTTTGGACAAGAAGAAAATAGAAGCTTTCGAAATGTGGTGCTACAGAAGAATGCTCAAGATTAGATGGGTAGATCACATAACTAATGCGGAGATGTTGAACAGAATTGGGGAGAAGAGAAATTTGTGGCACAACTTGACTATAAGAAGGAATTGGTTGGTAGGACATATTCTGAGGCGTCAAGGGATCACCGATTTAGAATCGGAGGGCAGCGTGGAGGGTAACAATCGTAGAGTGAGACCAAGAGATGAATACACTAAACAGATTCAGAAGGATGTACGTTGCAGTAGGTACTGGGAGATGAAGAAGCTTACACAGGACAGAGTAGCATGGAGAGCTGCATCAAACCAGTCTCTGGACTGAAGACCACAACAACAACAACAACAACAACGTGAAATTTTGACCATTCATGAGTGGCACGACAAACTCGTATTGTTACAGGCTTAAACTTAATTGCACTCTTTTAAAATTTTTGAGAACTGTAGGTCTATCCTCATTCAAAACAACTGTTTTCTAATTTCCTTGTATAATTATGTGAGAAATAAGGGATATTTTTGAGAATTTTTGGATGCTTAAACAACTATATTTTCGTAAGTTAGAGGTACGAGTGTTTTGGATATTTAACTTATTTCGTAGCAAATCAGAGTTTGTGGTTCACAGGTACTGCCAAGGAACACATCACCCGTGAATGTCATTGTAATATCAACGAAAAAAAAAAGTATGTTTTGAGAATTTTCAGGGTCTACTACTGTCCTTTGCATAACCTACAAGTAGTCTGTAGTAAATCGGCGTTTGTGATTTAGTTACTGTAGCAGATAGGCTAACATATTGCGTTAGGTCTAGATTTCTCTTAAAGAGGAGTATCCCTATTTATTTTCTACATATATTGTAAATAAAGTTTGTTTTCAAGTTTGCTAACTATAATTAACCTCAAACATTTTAGGAAACTAATATTTTTTATCATAGGTTTTTGTGTTTCTTCAACAGAAATCTCGTTTTTTTTGTATTGACTTCAATTCTTGTAGAGAATTAGCAACTTTTTTGCTCAACAGATTAAAAGATGATCAGCCGGCTTAGTTTAAAGTTAGTGTTCACTGAACTGCAATATATTGCATCAGCCAAAATCAAAATGCAGGGCCAATGTGAATGCTATTCTTGAACACAGGATGAGTTGTTTGACTTTTGTAAGCAGCTGTAAATCACCCTAACTACTGTCAAACGATTGGCAGCTACTGCGAATTGGTGTGTTGGAAGAGCTCTTAAGAGTCATGTACCTGTGACACCAGTACCAGAGGTACTGAAGTACTATCCTGTTCTGTGGATCCTGTCTTCTTTGCAGAAAATACAGGACATGTCATTACACATCTACTTGACTGCAAGTGGTGTGTCAATGGTAGGTTTAAATGTTCTGTACAGGGCAAACAGGGATGAAGGACGACTCAGGGTGTTGTACTCATCCAACTACAGATGCTGTCTTTCACTGAAACTGAAATTGAGACATTGTGACTCACTTCACATGCTTTAGGGAAACCTGTTTCGTCCAGTGTCAAGAGGAGGCAAATGTAAAAAGGTAGGGGTCAATTAATCATCGGCAGTTCAATTGTACAATGAATGATGGTACCCCTTAGGAAAACTACAGCAATGGGCAGGAAAGGACACTAGGTGCACTCATTATGTATGCCTTGGGAACCTCATTCAATATGCTGAAAAGGTTATTCCAGCAGCCATTGAGGGAAGAAGGTGCAACTAACTGCAGGTTGTGGTGCACATTGGAACAAATTATGCCTGTAGTCTGGGCTCCGAGGTCATACTTTAATCATTCCAGTGACTGGCAGAGAAGGTTGAGAAGACCAGACTTGTGCATGGAGTTTCAACGACGCTTACATTTTGCAGCATTGTCCCAGAACTGATGGTGGCCCTTTGGTTCTGTGTAGAGTAGAAGGACTTCGAAGGTTCTGTGACAAGCTAGGCTGCAACTTCCTGGACTTGCGCCACAGGGTTGAGAATTGTAGGGTTCCCTTAAATGGGTCATGTGGGCACTACATGTCAGAGGCTGCTACTCAGGTAGCTGACTGCGTGTCGAGTGCACACAAGGGTTTTTTAGATTAGGGACTCATCATCAACTCCAGAAGTATCAGTGTAAGTTCATAATAAATGCATCCCATAGGTGAGATTATTAAAATCCTAATGGTAAACTGCCAAAGCATTCGCAAGAAAGTGCCAGAGTTTGAAGCACTTCCAAAAAGCAGTGATGCTCATGTAATACTAGGCACAGAAAGCTTGTTGAAACATGGAATTGATAGGAGGGAGATTTTTGTGGAACATTTGAGTGCATATCGAAAGGATACGGAAATGGGAAATGGAGGTGATGTATTTGTCGCAACAGACAAGAAACTCAAATCCACCGAGAACTTGAAGCTGCATGTGAGAGTGTTTGGGCAAGACCCAGTATCATTGGGGGGCATAAAATGGTAACTGGGTCCTTCCATCGCCCACCAGACACATCTCCTGATGTAACCGAAAACTTGAGGGACAATCGCAGATCACTTATAAGTAAGTTTCCTACCATACTGTAATCATCGGTGGAAACTTTAATTGTCCAGCAATTAACCGTGAAAAATTACAGTTTTGTTAGTGGCGGGTGTGGAACAGTACGAAATGCCGTCTCTGATAACTACCTACAACAGATTGTTCAGAACCGCACTCATGATGGAAATATATTGGATCTAATGGCAACAAATAGATCTGATCTCATTGAGGATTTCAATATCAAAACTGGTATCAGTGACCATGAAAAGGTTGTGGCAACAATGGTTCCCAAAGTACACACAACAACTAAAGCAAGTGGAATATATGTTCACTAAACTAGATAAAATAATCAGTAGTGTCATATCTCAATGAGGAATTTGAAACTTTCAGCATAGAAGAGAAGCATGCACAGGAACTATGGCTCAAGCTCAAAAGAACAGTTGACCATGCACAGGATAGGTATGTCCCAAGCAGAACAGTTCATAATGGGAGGGAACTTCCATGGTATACTTCTGAAGAAACAGAAATTATTGCACAGGTGTAAAACAAAATGTAGGGCTATAGACAGAGAGATGCTGAATGCAACACATTTGGCTGTCAATAGGGCATCTGTGATGCCTTCAATGCATACCATAGAGGGATATTGTCAAATGATTTTTCACAAAACCCAAAGAAACTCTGGTCGTATGTAAAGGTTGTTAGTGGCACCAAAGTTAGTGTCCAGACCCTAGAGAATGAGACAGGAACTGAAATTGAGAATACCAAAGCAAAAGCTGAAATGCTTAACTCTGTTTTCAAATGTTCTTTTACAAAGGAAAACACAGAATTAACCCAATTTAATCCTTGTACCACTAAAAAGATGAGTGAAATAATATCAGCGTCACTGGTGCTGAGAAACAGCTGAAATCGTTAAAATTGAACAAAACTCCAGCTATCTTTCCAAATGGAAGGACAATGTCTTGCCACTGCACTATCTCGCTCGGTGCCTTGACAGCCATCCAATCAATCAGCACAAAGCAAAATGTTGAATTTAAATGAGCTATCTGATTTACTTGAAATCTGGACATATAACCCCTTAATGCCGGAATAAATTTCTAGATGAAACATGAAAATCAAAAATCTTTGAGATTTAGAGGTACCTGAAACACTCAGGAGAATGCAGCACCTGTCAGAAGCATTGGTAGCTTCATGAAGAACCTACTGGCACTGGCGTTCAAAAACATTTACCCTTCCACTTATTAGTACAGCTTTCGTATGATGTGAATTCCTGACATTCAGCATTCTGGGGTTAATCCAAGGCCCCTGTCTTCTACGGCAAACAAATTTACATTGGCACATCCTACAGAGATCATTATGGCAGCTCTGAGTTTAGGATACTTGAGGGCTGAGGCATTCCCCTACTTGGGGACCCCAGATTCTCCACACCCAAAACAAGCTATTTCTGGAAAAGTTCTCTGGGGAAAGACAACCTTGGAACCCCGCACTGTACGATATGGGACACATTTTGTTTGGTTTCTCTGCTGAGGCTTGTCCAGCAAGGTTACCTTGATAGTATGTACATTAATCAAGGGCACAATGCTCAGCTTCACTGAGATGCTCAAATCCTTGTTCACAGCACTAGAGGTGACTACGTAATCCCATCTGCAGAACGGAAGCCCACCTACCTCTTTCCATCTATTCCGATCTTCTCTTAAATGGTGAACTTCGACTGTCCACGACAGTAAAGCCAACAAAACATACGTCCAAACACAGTAGCAACAAGCAGAGGAGGAAGGGGGAGGGACATACCAATAAGGATAACTACACAGTTTTCTTATTAGGTGGGTGCATACGTTGGTAGGATTTCTATTTTGCACATTGGTATTCTGGTTGCTATGGGTTTATTTCTTGATTGTCATTTTGTTTTTGCAGTCGATTGTTGCTATTTGAGTTTACATATTGTCATTTTGAGGTAGGTAGTGGAGCTGGAGACACGAGAAAATGGAGGGCCAAGTGGAGAAATAGGAACATTTCCAACATTTTCTTCTCTTTGAATTCAATAGGGGATGACAGCAGCGGATGCAGCCAGAAACATTTGTACTGTGTATGAGGATTATGCCACTGGACAGAGCACAGCAAGAAAATGGTTTTCTCATTTAAAGGAGGATCATTTTGACATTGTGACCCCTCTACATTCAGAAAGACCTTCGAGGTTTGATGAAGATCATTTAAATGTATTAATCCACAATGATCTACAGAAGCATGTTCGAAAACTGGCAAATGCGATGAACTGCGATCATTCCATTATCGTACGACATTTGCATGCAGTGGGGAAGGTTCAAAAATCAAGTGTATGAATGTTTTATGCTAAAGCATAAAAACTCATGGGTAGTCATAAGTGCATCTCTGCTTGCTCGTCACCAACTGGTTTGTGAACAACACTGAGCATTCCTATCCTGTACCATTACTGGTGACGAGAAATGGTTTATTTGTGCTAATGTAGGGAAAAGAAAGGAATGGTTGAGCCCAACTCCCTGTACAAAGACAGACCTGTGCACAACCACAAAAGATAATGTCATGCAGCTGGTGGAACAGCGACAGTGTGGTGTACTACGAATTTCTCCCCCAAGGTGTAGAAGTTATTCCGCACCTATCTTATTTACCTGGTCTTGCACCCTCAGATTTTATCTTTCCTAATCTCTATCGATCAACCTTCAAGGAACTTCTTTTCCGGATGTGCTCTGAACAAGGCCTGATGAGTAATTTGCCTCAAAACCATATGGTTTCTACAGTCAAAGAATCGAAAAGTTACCCCTGCATTGGCAGACTATTGTAAATAGTCAACTGTTGTGTCTATTAAACTTATGAGAAAATGCTATGAACCTATGAGCCAACTCAATACTTTTGTCAGGAATGGGACATTTGTAGGTAATCTTCAGAAGTTGCCTTATTTGTTGATATCCAAAATTCGGAATGTAGAAGCTTCCTACTGTGGTGCCATTTGCAACAACAAATAACTCCTTACTAGTATTCTCAGACTGAATGAAATACAATATTCAGAATTACTACCATGTTCCTCTTTGACTTCAGCTAATACTAAAATTTGTCTCGATTTGGAAGGGAACTTAAGGATGTAATAATTAACACAGAGAGAGCATCATTCTTAATTTTGTATTAAGAATGGCAGGTACATATTCTCAAGTACAAAAAGGCTGTACATTCCAAAATAGAGTATTACAAGGAAAAATAATACATTTGCACACTATAAAAAAGCAAATAGGTCTTTGTCTTCTGTTAATACATAGAACCATCTTAAAAGTATCTTTTATCAGTCATTATTACGTTAAAAGTAAAAAGCAGTTTTGTTAAAGCTATGAAAACTGCATATACCCATCTTTACGTCTTAATCGTTATATGACCACGGCATTTCAGTTCCAAACTTGCTGCGGTGAACTGCATTTTTGGCACTGTACAGAACCTGAAACACAAAGACTTACATTTAGAGTACCTTCCCACAGTTCTAGGCTAACTATTTAAACCAACTGTTTACTAAAAAGCAAGCATAAATCAAGTATTATTCCATTTGCAGTTTCTATTCAAGACAGAATTGAAAAACCTGCAGACAGGATTGATTTAAAAAATTATATATAAAAAACAATGAAACTACAGTTTTGATATACTGTACTTACCCAAGTGTAAGACGGCCCCTTTTTTAAGAGGTTCCTTGAGAAAAATTTATTTTTTAGCATACATTGACTGATCAAAATTACAAACTTTTGCTGATGTAAGGGATCTGTCTAAAAAGTTAATATTACACCTATTCTAAATTTCTGCCATTTATTGAGTCTACAGGTTGATAATACAAGGAGAAATAAAATAAATGAAAGGAAATTGTTTACATTAATTTTTGTCTTCACTGCTTTTTTTGTTTATTTACCCTGTTGTCTGTGGTATCACTATTTTTAATCACCACCACCACCAACAACAACAACAACATCATCCAAACAGGACAGCTATGAAATGTATATCTCCATTGTCACAAATATTTGGCTGTTTCTTCCGAATATGTTGCGATTTCTGAGGTGGTGGTTATGATGGGACCTGAGAACAGTTATTTTCTACTGGACACACAGCAGATTTCTTTTCTATACTGATGCGAGAATGTTACAACGTCTCCTGCTTCCAAGCATGCAGTCTGTGTGCCACTCTCTCATTGACTGTGTAGAACCAGCAGCTTGAGCTGACACACCCCCAATTGTTCCCATCACACTGCACAGTAAGCATTGACAACACTGCTGCGTGAAACACCTAAGTACGCCACTGACCCCCAATACACTTTTAGCGTCTCTTACAAAAATGTACGCTATCATTGAGTATTTATACAATTTTAAGGACAACTTGATTCTGAGTACAAATGGATGCAGGAAAACCGCAGTTCAAACATGGTAGATGTTCATAAAAAGCCAAAGTGTGACAAATTTCTGGCTGCTCAACACTCATTGCAGTTCTCAGCCAAGCTGGGTCACTGCTCCCTTGAACTTTCCATTGTACTGGAGTTGAGCAACAATGAACATGGGCGGCAATATCTTCTAGGGTGCAGGTCATATGTAACAACAGCAACTAATACAGAAATATATGATCGCAATCACTATTCAGTCCAATTCTTGAACTTCCGCTCATCTTCCAATCTTGTGATGTCTGTCTGTGCTCTCTCCATAACAGGTCTTTACGCTGTACTTTATTATCGTGACAACAATTACAGTCCATTTTAAAGATTTATTTCATTTATTGGACATTTCATTCTGGATTAATTTTCCTTCTCTTTTCATCTGAATGTCTTCTTCTTGTTCTAAGCCTGATTAAAAGCTGGTAACGATTTTCTCCAGTATTCTAATGTGTGTACAGCAACCAAATTTCTCATCTGCAAAGCACTTCATAAATTATTACCTTCCCATAACCAAATAAGACACTGACTTGGGTTTGGAATCAAGTAATTGTTTTTTAGGATTAGATTTTTGCCTGTGATTGTTATCTTTAATTAAAAAGCCACATAAATGTATGTATACGATATCCATACATGTAAGACAGCTTTTACTGCAAATCTGTTGAAGACAACAAAAGGTTGTGAGTTGATAGAATTTAATATTATTTCCTCCTGTGTTTCACGAAACTGTCAATTTTTAAGCATAGCGTCAGACTATTGTAGTGGCTAGTTCATTGTTTCTCGCAATCTCTTGCACTAGCACTATGAGCCAAATATCACGTGTTTGTTCGAGCAAGACTGATACTGTATAGAGTGCTTTGGAGTATCGTGTATATCGGGAAATCTCAAGCCTATTCGAAGGCAAGTATTGTGTGATATGCCCTACCCTTGAGGATTGTCCAAAATAAATTTGTACAGAACCTCAATAGCCAAAGCTTCATCATTTAACGTGAGACGGCCCCTATATTAATCTATTGAACAATATAAAAACATTGACCTCAGCAACAATAGCTTTATCTTCAATTGTAAGACCACTCGATATTTTCTGAATGATGAATTTGGGAAAAAACCTCATCTTACAATCGGGTAAAACAGTATATGTCAGTTAAAATTTCTGTTAAACAGAAAAACAATAAAGGACATTTAAAACTTTGAATTCACGTGATGTTTTTTATGGAAAATTGCTCTCATCTCTGATTAGTTGCAAAATAATTAAAAATTTGTACAACTGTATACTCTACATTCATTCAGACTCATTCCAATCAGAAATTGTTGCCATTCCACTATTGCTAGCATTCTGCAATCATTTGCTACACACTGTCAGAGATAACAACTCAAGAAACTTCCTGGCAGATTAAAACTGTGTGCCCGACCGAGACTTGAGGCAAAGGTCCCGAGTTCGAGTCTCGGTCGGGCACACAGTTTTAATCTGCCAGGAAGTTTCATATCAGCGCACACTCCGCTGCAGAGTGAAAATCTCATTCTGGGAACAACTCAAGAGTTTGAAAATTAATTTTGGAAGAAATACTTTATACATACAGGAACAAAAGGTAATGTAATGATGATGATGATATTAAAAAATCAGTGAAATGTGTGTACTTATACTTATCAGGACACAATAATAATGTAAATGATTTAAGAAAAGGCAATAGTTATGATTTTAGAAACAAAAGACTTTGTATTTGAATACTTTTATATGTAAAGTTGAATTACTCCATCATTCCTCATGCGACATCATACTATCTGTCCTTACTTTTAGTACATTTTTCAGTTTCCTGTTATTTACTTTTTCAGCTACCAATATCCCCACCCCTTCCATTTGTATTACATTTGCAATAACTGCTTTATATTAGAAAATTAGATTAGATTAGATTAATTATTCATTCCATAGACCCGTAAAAGAGAGAATCCTCCTGGGTGTGGAACATGGGAACCTTCATTACAACAAAATTGTTACTTAGTCCAAATGAACATTCTAGCATCTTACTACATGTACTACTAATGCTCCCAATTACATCACATTTGCAATCACTGCTTTACATTAATAAATGGCAACCTTCACTACAACAGAATAATGCTTAGTGCAGATCAACATTCCAGCATCTTACAAAATGTGACAGTTGTATCTCGTTATTTTTTCACTAATGGTAATACGGTTAAATACATATTACGAGACTCTCTTATATTTTACAAGTATTGTGTGTTCTGCATTATATGACCCTCATTGGAGTACTTTACTAATGAATGCACTTCTATATTGTTTCAGAACATAATTTCCTGTAGCCCCTATGTTTGTTTATGCAATTAGCGCTATGTCTTTTGTCCATTGTCGAGCCTCAAATATAAAATGCCTTAAATTTTCAGCAAACAGATTCAATCTAGATGTTCCGTAGAACTGCAATTCAAATAGGAGACATGGTTTGTTTAACCTTTCATTTATCATTTTTATTTATTTTATTTTATTTATTTTTAATTTGGTGCATATTTCTAAAGCTTGCACACACAAATTTTTGGTTTCATTTGCTACTGTCGGGCGCCAGTGTTCTTCCATGAGACTCCTTAGTATAATTATGGATTATACATTCAATAGAATAGAACCCAACGAGGATGAGTCAGCTGAAATCTGTGCTTACTTGAAGTGTGCTTCGACTTTTGCAGCTGAAATCTGTTGCAAATGGGTGTGCTGGGAGAACTATTAAATGAATTTACCTATGATGTTCAAACTACTCACAATATTATGTAATCTCACAAATGCTGTTTCCTTTCCATGAAAGTTTCTTGGATCATGTGCATCCAGTTCAATGTGTGTGGCGGTACAATGTACAGGACAGCAATGAAGGGAAAGAGTCCAGAATAAAACATCCATCAATGCGCAGTTCCCTTCCAAACATGTATAAAGTGCTGTCAGAAACTGACAAGGATCTGAGCCAGTGTAATATACTTACGCAGTTGGTAAGCCATATACACTATGTGATCAAAAGCATAGGGACACCCCCAGAAACATACATTTTTCATATTATGTGCCTTGTGCTGCCACCTACTGCCAGGTACTCCATATCAGTGACCACAGTAGTCACTAGACATCGTGAGAGAGCAGAATGGGGCACTCCACAGTATTCATAGACTTCAAATGTGGTCAGATGATTGGGTGTCACTTGCATCATAAGTCTGTGTGCGAGATTTCCACACCCCTAAACATCCCTAGGTCCACTGTTTTCTATGTGATACTGAAGTGGAAACATGAAGGGCCACGTACAGCACAAAAGCGTACAAGCCCACCTCGTCTGTTGACTGACAGGGTCCACTGACAGTTGAAGAAGGTAGTAATATGTAATAGGCATACCATCACACAGGAATTGCAAACTGCATTAGGATCCACTGCAAGTACTATGACAGGTTGGCTGGAGGTGAGTAATCTTGGATTTCATTGTCGAGTAGCTGCTCATAAGCCACACATCACGCCAGTCAATGCCAAACTTCGCCTCGCTTGGTTTAAGGAGCTTAAACATTGGATGCTTGAACAGTGGAAAAATGTTGTGTGGAGTGACAAATCACAGCACGCAATGGGGCAACCCGATGGCAGGGTGTGGGTATGGCGATTGCCCAGTGAACATCATCTGCCAGCAGTAATATTCGGAGGCGGAGGTATTATGGTGTGGTTGTGTTTTTCATGGAGGAGGCTTGCACCCATTGTTGTTTTGCATGGCACAATCACAGCAGAGGCCAACATTGATGCTTTAAGCACCTTCTTGCTTCCCACTGCTGAAGAGCAATACGGGGATGGCGACTGCATCTTTCAACACTATTGAGCGCCTGTTCATTTGTGCACGGCCTATGGCAGAGTGGTTGCACGATAAAAACATCCTGTAATGGACTGGCCTGCACAGAGTCCTGACTTGAATCCCATAGAACACCTTTGGGATGTTTTGGAACGCCAACTTCGTGCCAGGCCTCACCGACTGACATCGACACCTCTCCTCAGTGCAGCACTCCACGAAGAATAAACTCCCATTCCCAAAGATACCTTCCAGCTCCTGACTGAATATAAGCCTGTGACAGTGGAAGCTGTCATCCTAGGGCTAAGGGTGGGCCAACACCATATTGAATTCCAGCATTACTGATGGAGGGCACCATGAACTTGTAAGTCACTTTCAGCCAGGTGTCCAGATACTTTTGATCACATAGTGTACATCACATGTCAGGCCAAAGAAAATGAGGTGGTGGAGAGGTTCATTAGCCGTTGGCAGTTAAAACATGCAGTGAATAATTGCAGCAAGTGTCAGAAAGGGGAACTATGTGCACTCAGTGTACATGCCTGAGGTGTCATAATAAAGAGGCCATGTCAACAGCAGTTGAGGTCACAATGTGCAACCAGCTGCTGACCAGCTGATGCCGAAACAAGCAATGCCTGAGGCCATACTTGGATCCTTCTCACAACTGTTTGGGAAGGTGAACCCAAAGAGCCCCGTCCCTGGTATTATGACTAACCTCACAATGTGTAGCATTGTCTTTGTAAATAACCATGGGATGCTAGTTTTGAGTTACATGGAAGAACTGGATCAGAAACCAGTATCTGTTAAAGCAGAAACCAGTACAATTTGCACACAGAAGGAGACACACTATCCAACTGCTACAGAGGACTCCAAAAACACATATGTCAGACTTCAAAATATACCTATGATACACTAGTGGCCATTAAAATTGCTACACCAAGAAGAAATGCAGATGAGAAACGGGTATTCATTGGACAAATATATTATACTAGAACTGACATGTGATTACATTTTCACGCAATTTGGGTGCATAGATCCTGAGGAATCAGTACCCAGAACAACCACCTCTGGCCGTAAAAACAGCCTTGATACACCTGGGCATTGAGTCAAACAGAGCTTGGATGGCGTGTACAAGTACAGCTGCCCATGCAGCTTCTACACGATACCACAGTTCATCAAGAGTAGTGACTGGCAGATTGTGTGACGAGCCAGTTGCCCGGCCACCATTGACCAGACGTTTTCAATTGGTGAGAGATCTGGAGGAAGTGCTGGCCAGGGCAGCAGTCGAGGATTTTCTTTATCCAGAAAGGCCCGTACAGGACTTGCAACATGCGGTCGTGCATTATCCTGCTGAAATGTATGGTTTCACAGGATCGAATGAAGGGTAGAGGCATGGGTCGTAACACATCTGAAATGTAACATCCACTGTTCAAAATTCCATCAATGCGAACAAGAGGTGACCGAGACGTGTAACCAGTGGCACCTCATACCATCACGCCGGGTGATATGCCAGTAAGGCGATGACGAATACACGCTTCGAATGTGCATTCACCACGATGGTGCCAAACATGGATGCGACCATCATGATGCTGTAAGCAGAACCTGGATTCATCCGAAAAAATTACATTTTGCCATTCGTGTACCCAGGTTCATCCTTGAGTACACCATCACAGGCGCTCCTGTCTGTGATGCAGTGTCAAGGGTAACCGCAACCATGGACTCCGAGCTGATAGTCCATGCTGCTGCAAACGTCGTCAAACTGTTCGTGCAGATGGTTGTTGTCTTGCAAACATCCCCATCTGTTGATTCAGGGATCGAGACGTGGCTGCGTGATCCGTTACAGTCATGCGGATAAGATGCCTCTCTTCTCAACTGCTAGTGATACGAGGCCGTGGGATCCAGCACAGCGTTCCGTATTACCCTCCTGAACCCACCGATTCCATATTCTGCTAACAGTCATCGGATCTCGACCAACGCTAACAGCAATATTGCGATACGATAAACCGCAATTGCAATACGCTACAATCCGACCTTTATCAAAGTCGGAAACGTGATGGTACGCATTTCTCCTCCTTACACGACACATCACAACAGCGTTTCACCAAGCAACACCGGTCAACTGCTGTTTGAGTATGAGAAATCGGTTGGAAACTTTCCTCATGTCAGCATGTTATAGGTGTCGCCACCGGTGCCAGCCTTGTGTAAATGCTCTGAAAAGCTAATCATTTGCATATCACAGCATCTTCTTCCAGTTGGTTAAATTTCGCGTCTGTAGCACGTCATCTTTGTGGTGTAGCAATTTTAATGGCCAGTAGTGTAGATTGGTGATACCTTGCAAAAATGCTCATAAAATGGCACCAGATCTTGAAGTACTATTTAAGGGGAGTTGGAACACCCTATCCCGACAACGTTAAATTTAGTGACTTGGCTTCCCTGTATTTCAGGAACCACTGTAGCCACTGACATGGAACTTTTACAGGACATTAAACTTTATATTGTGAGTCTACTGAACTACAATAATTGCATTTCAGCCACTGCTTTCAAAAATACAATTTTTTAATTACACGGTCAAAATTTTGTGTACTTTTTTCGTATGTTATCCTAAATATTTTTAATTATATATAACATTAGGTTCTTTTAAAAAATGGCTCTGAGCACTATGGGACTCAACTGCTGAGGTCATTAGTCCCCTAGAACTTAGAACTAGTTAAACCTAACTAACCTAAGGACATCACAAACATCCATGCCCGAGGCAGGATTCGAACCTGCGACCGTAGCGGTCTTGCGGTTCCAGACTGCAGCGCCTTTAACCGCACGGCCACTTCGGCCGGCAGGTTCTTTTAGTTCAGTAGACTCAGTATATGTATGTTGTTGCTCCCTGAAAATTTGAATACTCTACTCATAGTGGTTTGTGAGATTTAGGGAAAATGCAACAGAAAATGTAAATTTTCAGGAACGGCTTCTAAAGTTTCAAAAAACTGTAACTCAATATGCTTAATTTTTTTATTTTTAGTCACTCAGAAGCATCCTGCACCATACTACACATCATCCTCTTGATTTTTTTCCAAGTTTTTCCTTCTTTTCTTCGTTCTGGACTCCTTAGTGGCCAAATGTGCTGCATACTCTGCTTCATCATTGCGAACATTGTCCATCCATTCAAGTTCTGTGATGCAGTTTGCTCCAGGATTAATTCCCATATGCTGTAGCACTTTCACCCTACCAATGTTGCCATCATTAAAAGCAATAACAGCATCACTGACCCCCCACTTTAGTTTCTTCATTCCAACAAAAACATTTTTTGGTAAGCGAGTCTATATAAGATTATCGAACGACTCATTGGGATTTTGAGTCTGACCATGCAGACACTTCTTCAGTAATTCAAGATTTGCCAGGTTCCTGTAAATAGGTTTTATGATAGCCATGACTGCTGTGGTAATTGCAGCATGAATCAGGTCCAGGAGGGCGAAAGTGATGTACTGGTTTTTCATCAGTTGACAGCCTGTGGAAGAAGGTAGCCCACACTGCCTGCTTGATTTTCAACAAATCCACAGTATTATTTCTAATGGCCATCCCATAATACTGCTGTACGAGGTGCATTCAAGTTCTAAGGCCTCCGATTTTTTTTCTCCGGACTGGAAGCAGATAGAAACATGTGCATTGTTTTAAAATGAGGCCGCGTTCATTGTCAATACGTCCCAGAGATGGCAGCACCGTACGGCAGATGGAATTTTACCGCCAGCGGCGAGAATGAGAACTGTTTTAAATGCTTAAAATGGTGACTTTTCCTTACTTGAACAGCATGCAATCATTCGTTTTCTGAATTTGCGTGGTGTGAAACCAATTGAAATTCATCGACAGTTGAAGGAGACATGTGGTGGTGGAGTTATGGATGTGTCGAAAGTGCGTTTGTGGGTGCGACAGTTTAATGAAGGCAGAACATCATGCGACAACAAATCGAAACAACCTCGGGCTCGCACAAGCCGGTCTGACGACATGATCGAGAAAGTGGAGAGAATTGTTTTGGGGGGGATCGCCGAATGACTTTTGAACAGATCGCCTCCAGAGTTGGCATTTCTGTGGATTCTGTGCACACAATCCTGCATGACGACCTGAAAATGCGAAAAGTGTCATCCAGGTGGGTGCCACGAATGCTGACGGACGACCACATGGCTGCCCGTGTGGCATGTTGCCAAGCAATGTTGACGCGCAACGACAGCATGAATGGGACTTTCTTTTCGTCAGTTGTGACAATGGATGAGACGTGGATGCCATTTTTCAATCCAGAAACAAAGCGCCAGTCAGCTCAATGGAAGCACACAGATTCACCGCCACCAAAAAAATTTCGGGTAACCGCCAGTGCTGAAACAATGATGGTGTCCATGTTCTGGGACAGCGAGGGCGTAATCCTTACCCATTGCGTTCCAAAGGGCACTACGGTAACAGGTTCATCCTACGAAAATGTTTTGAAGAACAAATTCCTTCCTGCACTGCAACAAAAACGTCCGTGAAGGGCTGCGCGTGTGCTGTTTCACCAAGACAACGCACCCGCACATCAAGCTAACGTTACGCAACAGTTTCTTCGTGATAACAACTTTGAAGTGATTCCTCATGCTCCCTACTCACCTGACCTGGCTCCTACTGACTTTTGGCTTTTTCCAACAATGAAAGACACTCTCTGTGGCCGCACATTCACCAGCCGTGCTGCTATTGCCTCAGCGATTTTCCAGTGGTCAAAACAGACTCTTAAAGAAGCCTTCGCCACTGCTATGGAATCATGGCGTCAGCGTTGTGAAAAATGTGTACGTCTGCAGGGCGATTACGTCGAGAAGTAATGCCAGTTTCATCGATTTCAGGTGAGTAGTTAATTAGAAAAAAAATCGGAGACCTTAGAACTTGAATGCACCTCGTAGTTCATCGATCATTTTGTCTGTCAGTCTGCCTCTTATGGTTTTACCACCATAAAGTTTCTTGTCTCTCAAACTTTGTTTCAACTTCCTTTGACTTAAAAGCACTTACTTTAGTTCAAAAAGGAGTCCACTACTCAGGAACACTCATCTTCAATAATTTGGCAGCAAACATAAAAAATTTAGTTACAAATAAAGATCAGTTTAAAAGGAGCCTGAAAGACTTACTAGTGGCCAACTACTTCTACACCATTGATGAATTTTTTAATAGAAACAAATGATTTATTGTGTATATTCATACTATTAGTATTGTTATTTCAGCTTAAAAACAAATTTTTAAAAAAATTGACGTGGTCCACATCCACGAGGATCTCCTCAGCACGGATCTATGGAACAAAAAACTAATCTAGAAATCTAACTTGGTGCCCATCCTCTTCTGGACATGACCAACACATTCCAGTTTTGTGATAATCTCCTGATGAGAAGATTATCACAAAACTGGAATGCGGCTACTACACTGTTATATGCTTTTGAGTCTCCATCATCTAAGAACTTAGTGTAACACACTCCCTTTTCGTTCACAGCTCGACTAAAAATTTCAATAGCTGCAGAGGCCTCCATACCACCACTTGTTCCTTCATAATTTCTGTCACAGATATGCCCTTCTTCATTCCCTGATTTATACTTATAACAATGTTTGGTTAAAATCTGTAAATCCATTACCTTTCCAGTATCCACACTGGTCACCGTATCAACAGAATTCTTAGAACTGTAGCAGCACTTCTGCCAAGTGGCATCCTAAGCTACTGGTACGCCAGTCATACCATCATTTATTTCAACAGCTTCGTTTGCAGCACCCTTCATTGACTCACATGCAACAGATTCCACAACAGCTACAATAAATCCTGTATACTAGTCATGGGCGTGGTATATTCATTACAGCACAAATTGTTTCTGCAGCAGTGTGTCCTTTGCCAGTAGCTCTCAATCCATAAAACCACCTAACATTTACCACAAAATAATTATCTTCACACTTATCAGAATTCCAAAATGAATGAGTATATTTACAACTGGCACAATTAATGATAAGTTTCCTGGCTAGTCCATTTAAAACCTCACTGTCTTCATGTAAACTAACAGGCCCTCCACATATTTTACAACACACACATTCACCTAACACCGTTGTTAGGGTGTGTAAATCTATCAGAATATAACCTAACCTAACCTACCATTTAAATCACTTTTGTTTTGAGAAAATTGTGCGTTACGACATTTTATTTTAATCTTCGAAGCACTAATTGGTGTTTTTCTAGATACTGACGAGTTTGCCTGTATTTCATTGTCTGTAACTTCACATGCCACATATTGCAACAAAATGTTTCCCTTCATTTGAAAATCTATTACCATGAAACGCACATTTCTTAAAAACACTTCATTTTGGCATCATACTTTACGTTTTGAGAGATTTACCAATCTACTTGTCACTTTTCCTCGGAAAAACATTAGCATTTTGACATACAATGGGTGTTTATACTATGAAATGATACGTACTGTTTTTGACAGAGCTATCAATATAAACACGCGATTTAACCTTTGTAACACAGCAATCCTCAGTCTTCTATATAAAAAAAATTAACGGTTTTATTAGATTTTGAAGAAATGAACGTAAAATTTTAACATTTTTAACAAGTGTAGATTATACTTAAAAAAATAAAATACTTCCCATGTGAGTTTATAAGTGGTATATGTATCATTTCATTCAGAAAATTTCAAATGTGGAGAGGGGGGGGGGGGGGGGATCTGTTCTAACTCCCCTTAAAAGCAGAGGGTCCACCTAGCACTTGGCACTGAGTGATGGCTAGAGTCAGATTTACACCTACATAGATACTCCACAAGCCGCCGTAAGGTGTGTGGCAGAGGGTACCCTGTATCTCTACTTGTCATTTCTCCTCCTGTTCCACACACAAATAGAGCAAGGAAAAAAACGACTGTCTGCTTGCCTCTGTATGAGCCCCAATTTCTCATATTTTCTCTTCGTGATCCTTACATGCGATGTATGTTGGAGCAGCAGAATGATTCGGCGGCCACTTCAAATGCCAGTGCTCTAAATTTTCTCAATAGTGTTTCCCAAAAAGAACACCTATTTGTGTTCCCAAAGCATTTCCGTAACACATACTTTTCATTTGAAACTACTAGTAATAAATCTAGCAGAACTCCTCTGAATTGCATTGACATCTTCCTTCAGTCCAACCTGGTAGGGATCCCAAACACTCACACCAGTCAACAATAGGTCGCACCAGTGTCCTGTGTGTGGTCTCTTATACAGCTGAACCTCTCTTTCATAAAATGCTCGCAATAAACCAGAGTCGACCATTTGCCTTTCCTATCAGTTTTCACATGCTCGTTCCACCTGATATTGCTCTGCAATGTTATGTCCAGATATTTAAACGACTTGACTGTGTCAAGCTGGGCACTATAGTAATACTGTGTCTGAACATTACAGGTTTGTTCTTCCTACTCATCTGCATTAACTTACATTTTTCCACATTTAGGGCTACCTGCCAATCATAACACCAACTGGAAATTTTGTAATTTTGTCTAAGTCATCTTGTATCTTCCTACAGTCACTCAACTTCGACACCTTACTGTACACCACGGCATCATCAGCAAACAACAGCAGACTGCTTTCCCCCCTGTCCTCCAAATCATTTCTGTATATACAGAGAATAGCAGCAGATCTATCACACTTCACTGAGGCACTCCTGACAATACCCTTGTCTCTGATAACACTCGCAATCAAGGACAACATACTGGGTTCTATAACTCAATAAGTCTTCAAGCCACTCCTATATCTGTGAATTTATTACGTATGTTCGTACCTTCATTAACAGCCTGCAATGAGGCACTGTGTCAAATGCTTTCCGGAAATCTAGGAAAATGGAATCTGCCTGTTGACCTTCGTCCATAGTTCTTAGTATGTCATGAGACAAAAGGGCAAGCTGAGTTTCATATGAGCAATGGTTTCTAAAAGGTAGTAGCAAGATTGTGTAAGCAAATCCAAATGTTGGCCAAAAAGATAGGCCCCGTGTGATACAGGGTGGCGTATTTTTAACAGTAAACACGAATCAAAAACCAACTGAAGAGAAATGGTTTTAGTATAAAAAATATCTGTTCTATTCCGTTCATGAAATGAGTGCAGGAAAAAATGACTGACTGCATGTCTCTTTACACCCCCTTATCCCTCTCATGGATTCCTATTTACATTCCCCAAGCATTCCTATTACATTTTTATATGGGATATTGACCTGTTGTGATCCTGGCAGCATGTCTCTGAGATCACTTAATGTCTGCTGTCATGCCTACTTCATTACGACCCCAAACACTTTACCATTACTCTAGAATTGGTCAAACTGTTGTCTAGAATCAGTCACACTGTTCTCAATTGTCCTACACATACATTTTATTTTCCCAGGACCATTACAAAAAAATCTACTACTTTTAGTTGCCTTTCCTACTACTGATTTTACCTGGTCACCTCATTTCATACTGATTCTCAGTGGAACCTCAAAAATCTTATTATGGCGTGACATGTTCAGAGTGTTCATAATGGGATAATATTGGATTCTCTCTCTTTGTTCATGCATCATCTCACATCTATCCAGATTTAAAGAGAGCTGCCATTCATGTTACTCTCTTTCTGTTGAACAATCACCAGCCAATATAACGTATCAGGATCTATTAGCCCATATTCATTTAATCATATAAAGCAAGCGCTGTTTCTCACGTGTGGTTTCTCTGAGTCCATGATGTTTCTTCAAGAGACTTTTCTTTACCTCAGGATGTGCCAGAATGTTTCATCACAAAATATGCACTGTAATCCCTGCAGACAGGCGGACAGACAGACAGATATTAGGATCCCATGGATCCCATAGCAGATGGACATCTAATTCTGTGTCTCCAACCATACAAAAGTATACCTGTTCAGTAAAAGGGATAAGAAGGAGATCGTATTATTTCTCAGATAGAAATTAGTATCATTTGATTCAGACACTGAACACAGAGGGAACAGTCAATCAAGTTTAAGTGAATAGCTGAACAAGCTATAGAAATATACGCACTTAGCAGAATAATTAATGATGGTAGATATCCTCCTCAGTACACAAACAATATCAGAAGCTTCTACAAAATAGTGTCTGCTGTACAATAGATACAAAACAAACCATAACTCTGCCTATAGACAGAGTTAAATTAAACATGTTCAGCTACTAGAGGGGCAATGGATGAAGCCTTTAAGTTATTATGAGTAAAATATTGTCACGGAGACTGTCTCAAAACCCTGATAAATTCTGGTTGTATATTAAGGCTTCAGTGGAACAAAATTGAAACCCCAGACACTTGTAAGAGAAGGAACCAAAATATAAAATTAAAAAAAATAACCAAAATGTTTTCTTTCTTCAAATGTGCCTATGATTCAAAAGCCATACTTTGAGAGTTGTCAATTTCTTCTACATCACATTTAGGGGCATCAAACTAACACCAAATTTTTACGCTGATCAGCTGTTATTTTACTACATGAAAGACATGCAGAGTGTAGTAAATTGGAAATGTATGTTAATCAATTTAGTGTAAAATACTGTATTAGTAACTCCAAGTTTACAGAGCTGTTTAAACATTTACAAAATGTTGAACAATGAATGTCAACATATATCAATCCATCATCATTAAGCTAGTCTCCGAGAACATCGTGTTTACCTGTTCATTTTGCTGTAGACAACAGTTTCCTGTCATTTTCACCACTGTCCAAAAACATTCTAACAACTCTAAGTTATAAATTGCACATTTTGCCTTGATTGAACTGTTATTACCACACAAAGCCTACGGATATTTTTTCTTAACTTTCTGTACAAGCACACAGCCACTGAACTCATTTAGAAAGTGAATTAGACACTGTTACTGCAATGTTAATCGTATCAGTGCAACAAGCTAATGTCGAGTGTTGACCCTAGACAATTGATGGCTCTTGCTTATGCATATTTGTAACTGGCAATGGTTCGGAACTTCAGTTACTATTGGCTCCTTTAAATAAAGGATCATTCATTATTGTCACAACATTTCAAACTTCAAAGTATTGCTTACTAATATACAGATTGAATTATTTAAGTTAACTTTGACAACTGACTTGAGCTACAGTTTCAATCAAGCAAATTCAACAAACAGGTCTAATACGATGTAAATTTGCAAATGATTTATACAAATAAGATAAATTAGTGGAAAAATATTAATTACAGGATTTTAATGTACCATATACAAGGTCTATATGGCACAATTTTTGTAATCATGAAGTACAGGAAAACCCTTACTATATGGGACATCTCATAACCCTACATACCTGTGCTAACAAGGAGAGATCATCAGTGCTGGGATTGAATTTTTGAGACAATCTCTACTATGATGGAGGTTAAGATCCCAGGTATCTCATCCTGCAGCCCCCATTACACCCATCACACTCTGGTGGGTCCCCGTTTGTGAGTACTCGCTGGTCAGAATTTTGCAGGATGCATTAAAACTCTAAAAAAGCAATGTTGAGTAGTGTAATGGTGAATTAGAGTTTCCCCAAGGAAAATGTTGTAAGTTTGAATCTCATCAGGTGCCCTGAAATTTTTTATCTTTAAATCTTTATAAAAACTGCTTTGATCATTATTTTTATTCAATTAACTGGTTTAAACATAATCTTCCTTATTTTAATTCCACTGTCGTACCATTTTAATCATCATATAAAATCTCTCATTTGTTCTCATTTTTTCTTCCCATGATTCTGTTTCCACTTGGAATCTTTGTTCAAGGGCTTTTTATGTACTAACATAAATTTGATTTCTTCTGTTTTATCATACTATATTTTTTCCATGTTATTGTATTCATTATTTCCATTCCTTATTTTGTTTGGATTTCATCTTACTTATAATCTCTCCTTTCGTTTAAATCTTCATCTGTGCTATTTTGTTGATAGTGCAATAAGAATTTATGTTTTAAATGTTTGTTTGATGATTACTGTCTATGAAATTTTACATATTGTAACACCACTGCACAGTCAATATACATAGATTATTTCGCCTTTTGTTTTTTAACCAACACATTGACATTTTCAAATGTTTAAATATTATGATAGATTAAAAAATAATTAAATTCACATCCATAAACTTCCAAGTAGAAAAAGAGTGATGGGAAGAAAAAATGAAAGTTACTGAAAAAGTTAATGTGGTTATTAAAATGATATGGCAAAGGAATAGAAATAAAATAATTAGATTTAAACCTATCAACTGAATAAAACTAATGATCAAAGTTATTTCAATAAAGATTTAAAAATAAAAATTTTAAAAGTACTTTACAAGATTCAAACCCATAACCTTTTGCATATGAAGACTGTTCCTTACAGTTTACACTAAGCAACCAGTCTGTACAACATTCCCTTTTAAAGCTACAGAGCATCAAGCAAAAGACCAAACTTCCCCCCCCCCCCCCCCTACCCCTCCATCAATTACTTGCAATGTGGGCCCCACCAGGGTGAATGGTAGCAGGATGTGATACATGGGCCCTTAAACTACATCACCATATACAGTACAGTACAGCCCTGTTTTTTTACACTCTTGCACTTTGTGTTTTCTCCACTTTTTATGTTTATTTTTGTCAGACCCAACTGCAGTCCTATTCTCTCAATACAATGCTTCCCTATCTTTAACGATTACATGTTACAACAATTCCCACATTTTAAGTTTTCTCTGACATTATCACGACCTTTAACACAGATTTTCAGACATATTTCTGCAAAAATTGCATTGTATTTCTGTTCAAAGTCAGCCTTCAAATAAAGCAGGAAATGCAGACTATATGCAAACTTATAGATCGTACAAAATCATGTTAGCACGGCTAGCAAGATTTTCATTGTCGGCCTGTTCAGTCACGGCCGTCTGTATTATAGGTTCACAGTGTTTGGAAAGGTGGGAAAGTACTCACGATCTGACAATAGTGACTCTGGTAGTAACCTTCATTCTGCTCATTGTGTTGTCTTACAATAGCTTTCATTTAATTACAGTCATTTACACAAACACCACTTTTGAAGATAGCCATCTCTACAATAGGCTTTACAAATTATTGTTACTTTCACACGAAATATGGTAATCCATACCAGGTGCACAGTATTAGACTGGTACAACCTAGTGTCAGACAAAAAAATTTCTCCTAAAGATGCTCATAACTTAAAGACAATTTCCACCCTATTTCTTACCCAGAACTTCCCTGAGCCAAGTGACCTCCTTGTCACCAACAAGCTGTAGATTTCATGCTTACTGTTCTCTGTTTACAAAGACTGCCAAATTCAGTGTTTTAACTAACACCGTGTTACAGTCTTTATTTACCATAATTTTATAATTATTGTCAATAATAAGTTACATATTAGGACACGAATTTCTTTTTAATGTGGTTTCATGAAAGACTTTTGATTCCATGTTTTATTTACACCACTGGATTGATCGGAACAAAGAGACAAACCGATGAGCCCATTTGTGTGTGTAAGCACTCAGCCACTGCTTTCGTGATTATCACAAAGGTAGCGGTTGAGCAATAACACACTCAAAAAAGTTTCCTTTGTTCTGATCATATCCAAGGGTGTAAATAAAATATGGAGGCAAAAGTCTTCTGTGAAACCACATGAAAAAGATATTCGTATCCTAATGTGAGACTTATTATTGATAGTCATTATAAAATTAGGGTAAATAAAACTTGTCCCATAATAGTTAAAACACTATCGGCAGTCATCGTGCACGGAGAACAATTGGCAAAAACTCTACAGCTTCTTGGCGACAAGGTCACTTGGCTCAGGAATGTCCTTGATGAGAATGAGGGCAGAAATTGTGTTTACATTACAGAGCATCTTGAGGAGGAATGTTTACATCTGACACTAGGATGTATCAACCTAAGACTCTGCGCGTAGTAACGATTTGTAAAAGCACATTACAAAGACGTCCATCTTCAAAAATGGTGTTTATTTGTATAAATGACAATTAAATTAAAGTAAAGCTTTGTAACACAATGCAATGAGCTGAATGAAGGCTGCTACTAGAATCATTACCATCAGATCGTTAATTGCCGCAATGGAACCAGAAGACAGTCGACAAGAGACGTTCCGAATCGTGCCAACATGTCACGAAAAGAGCTAGGCAAAAAGGCCTCTTGTCACTAAAAATAAAAATGATAACTGCATATTTTAATTAATAATTTTGAAACAAAATGTGTCATTAGATTAAACTTCACTGACTACTTCTTTGAACCCAACAAGGGAACTGTAGTTCTAGCAATGATCCCAAGGAACTGGTACTATACTGGTAAAAATAAGCAAAACAAATACTAGTGTAAAATTCACATTCTGTAGTAACTTGAAGTAGTGCTATGAGTGAAATGATTAGAAATGACAGGAAATGTAGTTCCATGGAAGATATCATCAAAATTACTAATAGAGTGCCTAAATGGAGTGTTACAGGCTGTTACCATTTATGAAAAACATAAATGATCTACTGGATAAAATTGGAAGCTCCATGAGACTGTTGTACATGGGTGACCCTGTTGTACAGTGGGAAGTCGCAATTTCAGAAAACAGTAATTAAACACAAGGTGAAGCACATGCTTGGTGTATAAAGTGGCAGTTGAACCTCAATTTAAATAAATTTAACATATTGCAAAGAGATAAGCAGGCATACCTCATTACTGCACAATCACACTACTACAGATAACTGGAAACAATAACCACCTTAAAAACAGAGAAACAGTAAGAGGTGGTGGTGGTGGTGGTGGTGGTGGTGGTGGTGGTTAGTGTTTAACGTCCCGTCGACAACGAGGTCATTAGAGACGGAGTGCAAGCTCGGGTTAGGGAAGGATTGGGAAGGAAATCGGCCATGCCCTTTCAAAGGAACCATCCCGGCATTTGCCTGAAACGATTTAGGGAAATCACGGAAAACCTAAATCAGGACGGCCGGAGACAGGATTGAACCGTCGTCCTTCCGAATAAGAGTCCAGTGTGCTAACCACTGCGCCACCTCGCTCGGTAACAGTAAGAGGAATGACTACATAAAACTAGATGGAAAACCAAATGTCAGAAAGTGATCAATTGGAAGAATCTGAAGAAAATGTTATTCACACACAAAAGAAGTAGCCAACACATTCATACTTTGACTAATTCTTGATTATTTCTCATTAATCTGGTACTATTAGCAGCTACATATAATAGAAAATTTCAAATGAAGAACAGAGTGTTTCACTATAGTTTGTTTAGTACACAAGAGCCTGTGACAGTTCGCATTCCTGTAGCAGGCACTACAATAAAAGCCCTGACCATTATGACAAAGTTTACAGTTGAAACCCCGAGATCCAATGTTTGAACACGGACCAAGAAACACATTAGGTCCTACCCCACAGTCCCTCAAACATATTTCACAATGAAAGGAAAAAATTCAAAGGCATTGAAGCTCATAAAAGTCAGTCCTTGGATTTTTAACTATCGCTTATCACTTATGGCAATGTTTGTTGATGTGAAGAATGCCAATTTGTACCATGGTTCAGAATCCATGTTAAACTGTATATACTCCTACAGGTGCCTGTATTTGGTCAGTGCAAAGGTTGGGGGAAAGCAATGGTATACTACATCCAACAGGACCATGCCTAGTAAAGTAGTTTTGTGATTTCAGGTTGATAACAGCTTTATTGTTATGAAAATATAATAATATTGGTTCATTTGTAAGCATCATACTTAATACTAACCAACATACTAACAACAGAATGACATTCACAACACAGACACCTGCTGTGTGATGCATATGGTTGAAGGGCGACTGTTCTGAAGTACGACTTCTACACTGGGACATTAGGAAAGTAGGGATGGACTGCAAAGTAGTTAGATGTCCTTTCTTTAGGAGAATTACAAAGTAGTTGGGTATACTTTATCTAAGAGAAGGCCGTACATCAAAAAGGAGGAAGCTATGGTGATGGAAAGCATAGGAAAACGTTGTGTGGGGTGAGAGAATGGAGTGAATGTGTAAAGCCAAAATAAAAGACTTTACCATCAGGTTCAAAATAAGGCCTCACTGGCCTAGTTCCCTTTACAACATTTCCCATGCACTCATTCTTTTTCCCCTACACAAAGAACATGTAGTTCCAAAACTTAGAACTGTTACTTTATACTGCAATTTTTTTTCTATCCACAGTACTATAGGGTGTATACGTGGACAATAAAAAAAAAAAAAATAAATAAAAAAAAAAATAAAAAAAAAAGATTTTTACTGGATTTCCTGGTTAAAAATACACTTTCTCCCGGATGAAAACACACTTTTTCTGTGTTATTAAGTGACAGTGTATTTTCCCTCGGAACTGTAAAACTTATCAATCCTTTGAATGGTTATGTTTTTATACACGGGCGTAGAATTTCCCGGCACTTTAAAAAATGAAACTCAGGGGAAAAAACCCTATTGGAAAGATTTTTGATGCTCAGCAACATGTATGCTGCATATTTTCGTATTACGAAAGTATAAATTCTAATTCCACCAAACAACGCACGTTACTTTCCGAACTATTGTAATCGAGATTGAGATGCGCTTTTGTAAGCCAGTCATAGCTCATGTCATGTGATGCCGCCAGTCGATGACAGCGGTTATTCGGACCACAGGACACATGATGTAGTCAGCTAATAGCAACATCACTGTTAAGTAGCGCGTATACACAAACAGGAAAAGTCAACGTTTTAAATTAATATACATAGTGTTGCTACAAGAAAAGCAAAGCTTTCACATATAATATTGGTCTCTAAGGTTAATAAGCTTTCACATGTAATGTTGATCTTCATTGCGCGTGTTACACTTCAACATATATCAGACAAATAAGCCAGTAAAATTTTTAGCCGAGTCCAGTGACTTGTCCTCGAAGTTTTCCACAAATAAATTAGCTACAGCAGAGGAAACAGAGCTTCCTGTAGCACTACATCAATTTGCTCATAATAACGACATGAATGTCTGATCTTCTGGGTTTGAAATGGGTAGTCATCAAACACTCTGCGATTTAAGAAATTCATCGTACATACTTGCACATAGTTCAGCTTGCGTAAAAGGAAATTTACTTCGAAATTAACGCTTTTCAAACCACCAGTCGCAATATTTTCCCGCGACCTGTTACAAATAGGTTCATTTCAGTAGTCGTCAGAGAGCGCCCGATAACAGGCGCCCCCGCACTTTGGCAGCTGCTAGGACGCAGGAAGCCGGTATGTACATATGTGTAAAACATTAAAAGATCTTACATTATGTCATAAAAGAAACAAGCCATCAGAGGATGCTCCAAGAGCATTGGAATTTCGTGAACCACACTAAATTGGCACATTTGAAGTGTATACTTAAAGAGCACATTCATATATCCAGATTCCCAACGAAGTAGGCCTCGATCTAATATTAAACTTTTCAGTGTGGGTTTCGGGATGTAAATTATCTTGGAGTACTAGTACTGTATTAACTCATTTTTGATTCTTTATTATGGCATAATGCCATCGTGCTAGAAGATGAAAACATGCACTTAAAATGCAGCGAGCAGTTGAAATTAGCCAATAGTGTGGAACTAAAAACTTCGTTTCAAACACATTGACTGCCTCTGCGTAAAAAGGTTAATAAAAACCGAATTTCTTTAGCAAAACGACATAAATAACTTCATTGTTCTACAAGGCGATTAATGCATGACTGTCACAAAAGTGGAAATAAAATAAAATCTGAAACTAATAACATATTAGCCTTCCGTAATTATGTGAATGTATTTCAATTCACTTGATAGTTCCCGGCTGCAGAAATCCGTTTTGTTTTCATTTGAAGTGAGAGCAGTAAACGAAGAGAAAACAGCAAAATCACTAAATGTAAACACGGGTCACGTGGAGACTACACACTTCCCCACTATAACTCAGACTGCTCTGCGCATCAGCCCCAGGATCTACAATATTTCCGAACCGGGACAATACTAAGATAGTGGTGTCGTCTGCCCCCCCCCCCTCCCTCAAGCATTTGAGATATGACGTCAAAAATTTTAAAAAAATCGAGTTTTCAATGATATGTTCCTTTCGTAGCGCACATCTTTCTGGAGAGTCTAATACATAAAACGTACATATTCGAGGAAATGTAAGACATGTTATTTGGTCTTAAGTGTGCCAGAGTGCAGTGTCACCCCTCTTCACACAGCATTCTTCTATGAAACGTCACAGTATTTCGCTCCGTGGAATCGACAAATGTATATTTCATACTGGATGCCATCGAACTATATTCAGGACAGTGGAAATTAAAATGTCCTGTGGTGCCTCTAGCAAGACAGTACACATTTCTTCAATCCTTAGCTCCCAGCATTCTATTCTCTCTAATCTTGCTACAGCTTTACATGGCGTGCTTTCCTTTCTGCGAAAGAATCTGTTACCTCAAAGTTCATCAAATGTTTTGCTACATGAAAAATCAAAATATCTTTGTCCAATACTGCGTAAGCTGTCAATACAAATAGTATCCAAGACTGGTATGGTTTCATGGTCTGATTATGTCTATTTTGTCACTGTCTGCTAGATAAAACCAAATAGGCCTTTCTAACACTAACGAAATTGTAACACACACCAAATAAACGAGACTGTTTTGGCACAAATGGTCATTTTTATAACATGACAGAATATAATTCACAAAGACCAACATAAAATGCCTATTAGGCCTACTACAAGCAAAAAGCTTTATGTTAGAAAATAGTTTCACATTTCATTCATACGCTCCAGTTTCTCGAGCATGAGATTAAAAAGTAGTAGTACGAGATATTTATATGTATTTGGAATCGTCATTTTCTTCCCTAATTTCTGTGACGTCAGCATTTCTTCTCCTTACTCGTTCTAACAAACAATCTTGTCATGACTAATTCTGGAACTATTCCTGCCTTTGTCAAAACTTATTCACCGGTTAACTTCACTAACCCTGCCAGAATCCCTGGTTTACTTATCCCAGATTATTCTCCGGTTAGGCGTTGTTATGTTCGTACAAACCTTACTAGTGCAGCGATCTGGACAAAGATTTTCTGAGAAAATTTCATTTTCTTGGATACACCAAGAAGATAATGTGTAATCTTTCTTACCTGTTATTCCTGTTAGTCGTTTATTTCTACTCTGGTAGTCTGAATCTATGGATTTACCCAGTAATTATAACAACACTGATCATTCGCAAACCCAATCAACAACATAATCAGATAGGGATTGGCGTTAGCTCTTTCGGCTTTACTCCGCTCAGCTCGTATAGCCCGGTCCCCTTTTGCCTGCAGGAAAGTATATTTCTAGATGTGACTAGGATTACCCTGTTAGACATCACGTACACTATGCACGCATTCAAAAATAAACTTATGATTCATTCAGAAATCAACTTACACAGTGTGTTCAAAAACCAACAAGGATGCGTTTCAAAATCATACGAATAATCGATAGACCAACGTGCTGGATGCTAGGCGCTTTGTGTTGCCTGGGTCAGATACCTTGGTTTGCCGACATTCCCGCCCCGCCCCCCCCCCCCCCCCCCCACCATAGATCCAGGCCTGCTACGCATGCGTGAATCTGGCAGCTTGGGAATGGCAGTAAATTTTTTCCCGGCTGCATCTAGCTGCTTGCTGTGACTGCTTACACAGCTAACAGCCACATTTCTGTAGCCAAAAGGGGGAGAAGATACAACTCATACGCCACTCAACTGTGTCTGCGCATGAGCCCACTCGTAACTGCTAAAACGAATCTAATATAAACAATTGTGACGTCACACTCATCGGAGGCAATTTGTTGGTATGAAGCATTGCATAGTCTTCCTAAAACCTTTGACACATTTTGCTGTTGGCAAACGCTTGTGTGAGCACTGTGGTTTGTTGTTGTATATGGCACATTTACTTTGCAATTTATGTTTTATTTTCATATTTTTTCTCATTCACATTTCATTGTTGCAGTATTATTCTGCAGTAGCGTGATACAGTAATATACTTTGTTAGAGTATCAATTCTTACCAGTCAAAATTACAAAAATTTAACTGGAAACTAAAACAACGAAAAATTCCTGTAGTTATTAAAAAATTCCCGGGTTTTTCCCGGTTTCCTCCCGGATGAAAAAATTCCCGGGTTTTTCCCGGTTCCTCCCGGATGAAAAAATTCCCGGGTTTTTCCCGGATCTCCCGGTTGTCCCAGGTCATATACACCCTGTATTAGGAATTCCTCTTTCTGATGGCAAGTACTAGCCAGCCACTCTGCTTTTTTGTAGTTTTAATATTTTTAGCAAGTTAATTTTGCTTCTGATTAAATGATGCTTTTATATATACTTCTTGTTTCTTTTAAAATATTTACAGTCAACTGCCTTCTTTGCATTGATAATAAATCTTGCCCAGCTCTGAGTGGATACCATTGCACTGTCTTCAGCTACAAAATTTTCGTAACTGAGCCATCTGCGAAAACAAAGAGACAGCAACTAAATTTTTACCAAATTAGTAATATAATAATATATCTTTCAGAATGTTGTGCATTTGATATTTTCAGATTCCATGGAAAAGCCAATTTTGTTTTGGTGATCATCTAATTGAAACCTAAAATGTTCTAGAATTCAGCAAGAGGCAGATGTCATTTGGTATGGAGTGGTAGTGGGTTGTCAGGTCTGCTGAGCTCCTCGTTTGACCTGAATCTCTTTATGTTGTGGGAGAGACAAATATCGATCTGGGGACTCTGTGTTAAATTATAATTAAGAAAAGGTGATTAGGGTTTAATGTCCTACCGACGAGAACATTACAAAAACAGTGCACACGAAGACTGGAGAAAAAACTGAACAAAGTTCTTTTTAAACGAACTAGCGTAGCATTTGCCTTACAATTTAGGGAATCCAGGGATGGCCAGAGCGGGACTTTAAGAACCATCCTCTCATATGTGAGTCCAGTGTCTTCCACTGCGCTAGATTGCTCAGTACACAGTTAAGAGTAAAGTCTAATATGCTTATTTGTTCTACAATACTCAATATGTTTATTTGTTCTACAATACCCAAAATGTTCATTTCTTCTATGATACCCAATATGTTCATTTAATCTAGGATACCCAATATTTCCAGAATGAAATTTTCACTCTGCAGCGGAGTGTGAACTGATATGAAACTTGCTCACAGATTAAAACTGTGTTCCAGACCAAGGTACGAGATGAGATACTGGCGGAAGTAAATCTGTGATGACTGGTCATGAGTCATGCTTGGGTAGCTCAATCGGCAGAGCACTTGGATGTGATAGGCAATGGCCCCAAGTTCAACTCTTGGTCTGGCAAACAGTTTTAATCTGACAAGAAGTTTAACACCCAATATGTCTGCTTCTTCTACGATACCAAAATATTTGTTTGTTCTAAGATACCCAGTATGTGTGCTTGTTCTGCAACACCCAACATGTTTGTTTGTTGATAGTGTCAATGATAAATACTCAATATGTAAAGGAAAAACTTTGAAAAAAAAAAAGTGTAATGGGTAAAACCACCTCTCATTTCCAGAAAATCGATTTTTAATTATGTAACAGGTTAGACATTGCAAAAGAAAAAATGTACTAGTGACTTCAAACTGTTTGACCCAATTAAAGCTAAAAGAAATGTCGGCACGGCATCAAAAGAGATATTTTTAAAATCTGTCAATAATCTAAGAGCATCTACTCAGTTGTAAATTACCACAGAAAATGACAAGAGTGCAAACAGATTTTATGTCATTGTTTCCGTCTGCACCTGAACACTGGACTTTTATTGTTTTTCACTGTCACTCCTCTTACGTTTTCACTTTTCATGAACCTAAACACAATCTTTGTACTCTTCCTACATGCAAAACACAGAAAAAATAAATAAATTAAATACATAAAGTGAAGAGAAACATCGATCAATTCAATTTTCCCATCTTTCAACAAACTCTGACTCAAATGACTACAAAAAAAAAAAAAAAAAAAAAAAAAAAAAAAAAAAAAAAAAAAATTTACTGTCGTGGAAAGCAAATATCTCAGAAAAATTCCAAGCTATCATCAGTAGTAACCCTGGAACACTATGAAAAACAGAAAGGAGAATGCCTGGATCAGAAGCAAACCTCTGTATGCAGGTACATCACGATTTACAAATTAGATACATCAAACGCAGTTAACTTTCTTTGGAACTACATATACAATTGTGTGGGTTACGGTCCCAGGTATCACTCACCCTGCAGCCATTCACCCTATGCCCGTCATTTGCGATTTATCGAGAAAAAAGAATATCTTGTGATCCACTAGATGACTAGAAACCTGCAAACAATACTAATATTCGATATGACACTGTAGCATAGTGGTCAAGTTATGTGACACAAAGTGTATCATGTATGGTGTGAAGTGTTTTTTATATTCTTTTTTTTTTCTTTTTTCCGCTCTCCTTATCAAAATGATGATTCTTTTTATTCTGCAGATTGGTTTAAATGTGATTTCTATATTTCTAATCCTGTGTCACATCATTTTATCAACTTCTTTATTTGCTTTCTTTTTTCTTCCTTTTTTCATTTGGAGTTTTTGACCAAATCATTTAAATTATTTTTATGTATTGCTTTGATGTAATTACTACTTCCTTTTCATCAACTTTTCTGTTTTCATTTAGGACCTTTCCAAACTAATCCAAGTAACTGTAAGGCATTTCTGGATGCCTTTCTTACGGCCCAAGAGCACTGCACTCTTTCTCTGGCCACCTACCTTCTCTCTCAGACCATCTACTGCTCTGTTTCTTCTCACTGTGAAAGACCTTTTAAGTTGTTATCAGAAAACTGTACTTTGTTTGGTTAGAGAGGTCATCCTGATTCAGTCCAGTGCTTTTGAGCTTGCTTCCTTGAACCATTTTATCAGAAACTTCAGGTTTCAGGTTGTGTCCATATCCTGAACAGATGTAAAACATATTCATTGTTTCCTTACTGACTCCATCAGCTGTTCATTACAACTGTATAACTCTTTTCTTCCTTGTTTATTTCACCCAGGTTATTGTGTTCATTATCACTGTAACTATTTGTGTTTAAGATGTTTGTGTGCTAACTAAGGCCCAAAAAATTTACATTTTGTAACATAAATTAATTTCTGACACTGTTACCCAGCTATATTTCATCTCTTCTTTTTTAACTATTAGATTCATGCTTTTTTAATGATTAAATACCACAACAGATAAATCGAAATAATGAAAAGCACATGGGCACAAATTCCCAGTGTATGTGACAGAAATAAAGAAATTTAAAAAATACTCAAACTAATTAACTGAATAAAAATGATGCTCAAAGTACTTGTGATGAAGAGAAAAGGAGTAGGTAGAATCTTCCAGGACTCAGTACTGACAACTTTCAACATAACACCTTAATGTGTTACCTGTGGGGTACCCCTCTCCAGTATCTTCAGGCTTTAATGTATATTGAGACATTCTTTTTTGTCAATTACTCCCAAAAGGTAGCTCACCAGGGTGAAGGGCTGCAGGGTGTGATACTTGGGGGCCTAACTTATACAATCATATGTTGTTGTTGTTGTTGTTGTTGTTGTGGTCTTCAGTCCAGAGAGTGGTTTGATGCAGCTCTCCATGCTACTCTATCCTGTGCGAGCTTCTTCATCTCCCAGTACCTACTGCAGACTACATCCTTCTGAATCTGCTTAGTATATTCATCTCTTGGTCTCCCTCTATGATTTTTACCCTCCACACTGCCCTCCAACACTAAACTGGTGATCCCTTGATGCCTGAGAACATGTCCTACCAACCGATCCCTTCTTCTAGTCAACTTTTGCCACAAACTCCTCTTCTCCCCAATCTTATTCAATACCTCCTCATTAGTTATGTGATCTACCCATCTAATCTTCAGCATTCTTCTGTAGCACCACATTTCGAAAGCTTCTATTCTCTTCTTGTCCAAACTGGTTATCGTCCATGTTTCACTTCCATACATGGCTACACTCCATACAAATACTTCCAGAAACGACTTCCTGACACTTAAATCTATACTCGATGTTAACAAATTTCTCTTCTTCAGAAACGCTTTCCTTGCCATTGCCAGTCTACATTTTATATCCTCTCTACTTCGACCATCATCAGTTATTTAACTCCCCAAATAGCAAAACTCCTTTACTACATTAAGTGTCTCATTTCCTAATCTAATTCCCTCAGCATCATCCAATTTAATTCGACTACATTCCATTATCCTCGTTTTGCTTTTGTTGATGTTCATCTTATACCTTCCCTTTATGACACTGTCCATTACGTTCAACTGCTCTTCCAAGTCCTTTGCTGTCTCTGACAGAATTACAATTTCAACAGCGAACCTCAAGGTTTTTATTTCTTCTCCATGGATTTTAATACCTACTCCTCCTTTTTTTTTTCTTTTTTTTTTTTTTCTTTCTGCATGTTCAGTATACAGATTGAATAACATCGGGGATAGGCTACAACCCTGTCTCACTCCCTTCCCAACAACTGCTTACCTTTCATGCCCATCAACTCTTTATAACTGCCATCTGGTTTCTGTACAAATTGTAAATAGCCTTTTGCTCCCTGTATTTTACCCCTGCCACCTTCAGAATTTGAAAAAGAGTATACCAGTCAACATTTTCAAAAGCTTTCTCTAAGTCTACAAATTCTAGAAACGTAGGTTTGCAGTTTCTTAATATAGCTTCTAAGATAAGTCGTAGGTTCG